>NW_003852399.1:33311945-33363576 GCF_000181295.1 Otolemur garnettii | reverse complement strand
ACAATATATATACAATAATTATTGTATATATATACTATATATATTAATATATAATATATAAGATATATATAATTTGGCCCTGTTGATTAACCTTGTTGACTTCCATTCCCTGATCTGGATGACCTTACAGTTCTTTCCAGAAACAACATGCTATGATTCAAGGTAATACAGAGCTTGAACAGGTACAAAAGAAATAAGAATGAAAAGTAGAAAACGAGCGTCAGGCATTTGAAGAGGTAGATTCTTAGTCACATTTCTCAATGGGGTCCCCTGTGACATTTTGGGCTCCCAAATCTTCAACATGAAGGACTGTTTCCAGTGTACAGAAATTTTAGCAACTCTGGTCCCTACTTACTAAATTTGCATAACACCTTCCACCGTTGTCACAATCTAAAAGCCTCCTATGCTGTATTTCCAAATGTTTTCCAAGAAGATTATGACTGGGCCTCCTTCTCAATCCACCATCACACACATTAGTATGTTAGACTATTATCATAGTCTATTTTAACCAATATTTGAATGTAATAGAGAATGGAAAGACTGTTGGCATCACAAACCATCATGGAGAATTCATGAGAAAGAGCTCTTTTGTTGGAAAAGATTATGTTTTATTTTGGAAATACTGAATACGAGGTCTGAGTGGGGCACTGAGATACCCTACTTGTATGTAGGGAGGAAAGAGAAAAGAGAGGGAAATCACCTCAACAAAAGTTCAATAACTTAACACTTCTTTTTCAGATACTCAGATATTTTATTAAAGAAAAGGACCTATTTTTGTCTTGATGGAATCTGTCTGTCTGATCCATTCCTACTGAAACTTACCACAGAATTTTCTTTGAACATTTAAGGAAGTAAAAGGAAATGACGGAACATTACAGACGGATCCGCCTGTAATCCTAGCGCTCTGGGAGGCCCCGGTGGGTGAATTGCCTGAGCTCACCCTGAGCAAGAGCAAGACCCCATCTCTACTAAAAATAGAAAAAAACTAGCTGTGTGTTTTGGCTGGGGCCTGTAGTCCCAGCTACCAGATGCCTGAGGCAAGATGATCATTTGAGCTGAAGAGTTTGAGGTTGCTATGAGCCATGATTGGTGCCACGGCACTGTACCAGGGCAATGCAGTGAGATTCTGTCTCAAAAAGAAAAAAAAAAAAAAAAAAGGAAGAAGAAGAAAATGAACATATCTTAGACACCTGCATGAATCAGATGTTTGCCGGGCATTTTACAGATGTACTGTCACTGTGTCTCAGAGACACAGTATCTTGCTCAAGATGACACAGACCCTAGCAGAGGAGGAGGATTCAACCCCAGTTCTGCCCAGCTCTAAAACCTGGATTACTTTCTCATTGCAGTTTGACAATTAACTAACTTGAATTTCAAAACTCCGTGCTGACATGCAAATTACTATTATACATTCATGTAGTATGTCTCCAAGCCCTTCCCCTGCGCAGTGCTTAAGGCAGAGTGACTCGGGTGGGAATTCCTTCCACCACCTTAGGATGGTTGAGTTGTAAATCATTCTAAGGGTAAATCTCATCAGGAAATGTTTGCTCCATTTTGACCAAGGGTAGTACTATTTAGTCTTCTTTGTTTCATTACAACACTTCCCCAATGATGAAAATAGATCATTTCTGAACAACGGAGTGAAAATCTCTGAGTAGGGTACTCGTCTCAAAGTCACAGGGACCTGTTTTCTCTAAGCTTATTCTCCAGCACAATGCCCACTTGTATTTTCCCCTGTATCCCTAAGTATGGCATTATTCTGTCTTTTCTCCTTAACTAGGCATGCTGTCAAAATAATTCCTAGGTCTAAGTGTGATGCTTTAGAGGTGGTATGGGCACCTTGACTTTTGTAATTATTGCCTATTGTCCTTAATTATATCCAGCAGGTGTTTTGAGATCACTTCTACTCGTGTCTACTTGCTACTCGTACTAAATGCTTTCTCTCTGGCTTCCTCTCGGTCTTCTCCACCTTTATTCTCTTTAGTGACTTCATGCAGGTGTTAAGACTCTTGGTTCTGATATTGCTGACGCCACCTGTCACCTGGAGCAGCGAGTTCATTTGCTTTCTTTTGCTATAAAATTAGTTGCCACTATTACTCTTTTCTTTTCCCCTCCTGTTAGTCCTGTTAGTATCAGATGTCCTATAAGCCACAGACTGTGATTTCTGTATATTGTACTTCCTTGGTGGAAGAGGAAGCATCTGATGAAAATAAATTGATCTGAATGACTTTCCACATACTCCCATTGATGGTTAAAATTAAAATCTTTCATTGTTTATCTAATAATACTTGGCTGCATATATGGTATAACCAACAAATTATATATTTGAATACACAGACAGGTTACAAGTTGGCCAGGTTGATTTCAATTTGTCAGTAGTTTTACTTCTGTTTTGATGTGATTAAGGGTACATAACAAAATTCTTATTGAGAAAGGGTGCATGAAACAATTCTCTCCCATTAGGTAAGCTCCAGGGAAAAAAATCTGTCTTGTGGGGAGGAGGGTCCTGGGTGTGTTACTTAGTACCTACAGTACAGGAAATCATTTAATGAGTACTTTTTCCTTGAAGGATATGATTTAGACCTAAAAACATTTTTGTGGTCCAGTTAGGGGATAGAAGAAAAATAGCTGCCTTTGTCATCTTGATTAGTCCAAATGAAGATGTGAAGATGAAGGAAAGGAAACCAAAATGTAAGTTCTTTGAGAAGTTATAATACAATATGTGATTATATCCTACTTGTTAACTCGAGGGGGTGTAATCAAGCCCTGGGAAAGTTAGGAAGGTTGTATCTGACCGTTTCCTAACAGGCCCACTTTCCTAAAAGCAAGCCGAATTCTAAATGAGAGCTAAGGCAGAGGCACTCCTGCCCTCAGAGACAAGGAGCCCCAAAAGGCTTTTAATTGAAAGCAGCTCAAAGCAGCTGCTTTTGATAATTCTATCAGGTAAAAATTCCTTGATCTGGGCTGGTAACTAATGTAACTATATCTCTTAAATATGCATACACCAGCACAGATTTGATATGTACATACTTTTAATCATTTGTATTTTGACTTATATCCTGTCAAAGAATGATGCATATTTATGTCTCATTGGAAGTAACATTTGTAACTTCTCACTGACTGTTAATGAAAAAATCAATCTAATTAAAATATCTCTCTAATGAGCTTGGCAGCGCATTTTTAATAAATAATTTCTGATGGTCTTTATGTGTGATGATAAGATTCAGAAAAACTCAGATATGAATTTTTCTAGGACAGATATAGTCTAGCAAATGATTTTAAGTGTGGGGGATCAGAAGTTAACTCTGGACATCAACCTCTTACGTTTACAATAGTAACACAGCAGCAAATTCTCAACTATTAACAGATATATTATTATTGTCATTGATAAATTATTGTCATGTATTCATGCTTCTAATATATACCCCAAATTTTAGCCCCTGGTTGTTTGTAAGGCATACAATATTTCTACTTGTCTTGCCTGTTAGGATTTCAGTAAAAATTTGTCTCAAAATCTCTGTCCTAACATCTCTAAGGATTCAGGGTGTGTGTATTGGTCAGACTGACGTTTGCCTGACACTGAGGTTTCCCCGTTTCTTCTAAATCTTGAATTGTCTTCAGGACTCATAGTTGTCAACTATTCTGGTCTCTCTCCCCTATGTAAACCAGTTACAAAATGAAACTCCTTCCCCTGATGACTAACACACCACAGAGGGGGGAGGAGAAAGATAGTCTTGAACTTGTGTTTTAAGAAAACTTGGAGATTTCACCCAAGTCTTGCATGCATTTTGAGTATTTTCCTAGTGAACGTTAGACATTTCTACTGCCATGCTCCTCTGTGGGAGGGTCCCACTAG
Source organism: Otolemur garnettii (assembly GCF_000181295.1). Lineage (NCBI taxonomy): Eukaryota > Metazoa > Chordata > Mammalia > Primates > Galagidae > Otolemur > Otolemur garnettii. The sequence goes on along the minus strand of NW_003852399.1, from coordinate 33,359,720 downwards.
CCAACTCTTCTTCTGTATTCTCCACAACTGCACCAGGTAGACCATCCCAAATCCATCCGTAAGTCCAGCCTCCCTCTGTTTCTGGGCTCCTTCCCGTCTTCCTCCTGACTGCCTCCAGGAATGAAAAAACTATTGCTCTGCAGAGCAACGTAGCTCTTTTCGCAGAACTCTTACTACATCCCAGCAATGTTCTGAGGGCTATCGCAGAAGAACCAATATAGATTCGTATGTTATTTTGAGAAACAAAATAAAATTATCTTTTCTAAGATCATTCTGATGCCGTCTCTGAACGAACAGGTTTTTCTCCCCAGACTAGTTGTATATTTCCCAAGGTTACACAAACATATACATGAAATATATACACACACATATATATTTCTCTTTCATTCCATTTTTATTCTACCCTCTAGCATTTCTTTCCTGTAGAGCTAATTCCTGCTAAGACATGTAAATTTTTGTATTTCCCTAAGCTTTATTTAAATTACCAACTTGGTGATGCTAACACTTGCTACTACTATCGTCTATTTTCTCCTTGAATTTAATGATTGAGCAGTCTGCCGCCACCTCTCCCCACCGTCTTGTCTTTCCTTAATCCTCCCAACTTGGATTCCATTGCTACCACTCTGCCGAGGAGATTCACCAATACTCTACTTCTAGGGAAACCCTTTCTTTTCCTCTTTATGGAAACTTTTTTTCTTTTTGAAGCTCTTCTGCACTGGAGTCTCTCCAGCATTTGGCACTTGTGGTTACCCCCTACTTGATTTCAAGTTCTTATTTTTTCACCATCCTACATCTTTTTCCCACTTCCTGTGATTTTGTTCGCTAGAATTCTTTTACTTCTATTCTTACTTATAAAGAGCTCATCTATTGGGTTTGCGCCAACCAGTAGCAGTAGCCAAATCTACACTTCCAGTCATGATTGCTCAACATCTTCTCAACCTTACATTTCAACTCCCTGAAGATGCCACTTAAAGTATAAAACACTGAACTCACTACTTTCTTGTACACATATGTAATACATTGTAATTATTTCTTTAATATCACTATTTGTGTCTGAAAGATTCCTTCTGATGTCTTTCTTTCAACTTCATCATCTAATAGACTGTTCCTTTAACCCCCTAATGTACCTCTTCAGTTGAAACTTTCTTCTCCATTTCTACAAAAACCAATATGGAGCAATGTATCTCGTCCCTAGGCACTTGGGTCTTTGCATCTTCTTTATTTCAAGCATAATTTCTCCTACGGCTCAATATTCAAAATCTGCTACTTACACTTCTGTACCTGCCCTTGCCTCCAGTATCTTCTTACTCCAATCCAATCAACAGACATTTACCAGTGTTTTTCATTTTGTTTTTTCTCAAGTGCTCTGGGTTTAAATTTCCATCACCATTTTGGTCCACTCTGCCCACTTTAAGGTTTTGTCCTTTTTGCTGGCTCTTCTTCAGCAGGAAAAGAACTGGTCTCAGCAGTTCTCATCCACGCCTGCTCTTGTTACCTCACTTGTGGCATTTTTCCTGGAATGAGCCTTCTGTGTCCCTCACTCAGGACGACCATCTCACTGAGGCTTTTCTCAAAAATTACTTATTGCAGTCTACTCTGAATATACAGCCAGTTTGTTCTGCCCCTGAATATAACATACCAGAGTTGATTTTATGAAGAATAGCTCTTATATTGCAAACTCCAGGAGCAAGTAGTGTGTTTTCTCCATACTTTTTGTCCCTTATTACATTAAGTCCAGCCATGTGCATCCATTAGATGTGAAATGGTCAGTGAGCTACAGAGAGAGGCAACAATATATTCTATACGATGAGTTATTAAGAAAGTCCCACTGTCTCTCCTCCTATAACCTGCTTCCCTATTCTATAAATGCCCTTTAAAAACAGCTCAATTGTTAATGTGAAATAAATGAACAGAGCCAGGGAAGAGGAAATACAAAAATCTCTTTTCATTCTGAAGCCCACCCAAACTGAGCAATGGAGAGGTGGCACTCCGCCTCAGCCAGCATATCTTTAATTTCTCCCCGCCCCAGCTCCCATTATCTCTCTGCTGCCACAGCTGCACACTGCCATTGTCAGTGGTAAAGATGAGACATCTCTAATTAGAGGGCAGGGTAAATTGCTTTTATCTACTTTTAACATGCTTTTACATGGCACCTGGTACACAAGCCTTCGCAAGGCAGCCATAATTTGAAAAGCAAATGAATGCTCAAAGAAATACGATACGTTTTTAAAAGAAAATTAAATATATAGAGTAGCAAAATTGACATTCTAGAGACTGCAGAGTTTTAGAGCTGTCAGAATCTTGTGTGCCTATGTATTATAGGAAATTAAAATAAGCAATCAGCGTCCGTGTACCCTGCAGAGTCCAGTGGTCCTGGCTTTCTTTTCCTGTTGAGAACAAATGGTAAGATTTAAAGTCTAGAAAAATGGTCAGTGCAAGAAAAAAGACTATTGGTCTGTCCTGAGAAGTCTGGAAGAGTAGATTTTTAGATGAAAGAAAAAAAAATTCAACAGACTCTTGCCTGACTCATAACTTTGTAAGAAATAAATCTACTGTGTATGGGTTTCTGTTTCTGGTTTTAAATTCAATTTTTATTACTATTTTTTTTTTAGAAGTCCAGAACATTTTCAAAAACCAAGCAATTTATCAGTGTCTGTAAAACAAAAACAAAGAGAAACCAACCACAGTTAGATCCATAGTGTGTTGGACAGCAACACCATTCAATAAAAAATATCTGACATTTATTATGGCTTGTAATACAGATTCCACAGCTAGTGAGCCTGAGTCATATACAAACTCCATAGGCGCCTCTCTCTCTGATCATTATCAGCAAAAATGCACCCAGTATTTTTCCTCCAGCAACATCCATCACAGTAGGACACGTGCTCCCTGCCCCTTGCCATTATCATGGCCCTTCCTCAGGTGCAGGCTCTATTACTGCTACAGGGACTGTGGTATTGCCCTCCAAACTTTGTTTACTTATTTTCTTGGAGATTGCCTGATTACTGGCTATAACTTTCAGGCTGTAAGAACTGGAGCTCTAAATAATAGCAGGGCTATGCTGTTTATTTATTGCTGCTTTGGAACAGAAAACCAACTGGAGTCCTTTCGTGTAGTGGGTAAGAAGGACTTTCAGCTCCGAAAAGCTGGGACTGTAAACACAGTGGTTCTGGCAGGGGAAGTGCCTGATTAGGGATCCCTAGTTTCCTCAGTTCCCATATGCAGGCATCTCTATGCATTTAGAGCTTGTGAATTTTTTCTATTTTCGATATGCCATGAATGAGAGGGTATAATTTAAAGGGCTAAAGCAAGAGGCATATTTTAGAAGTATCTCTAATTTAAATATTTGAGCCATATGCAGGATTAGAACATGTGCTTCATGGCATAGAATGCACCGCTTCCTGTGTCAGCCTTTGTAGTAGTCATTAGCACGGTTGGTGGATGAGTTCCCTGCCTTCTATGCCCATGATAGGATTGTATTTCTGGTCCCCTTGCCCATAGGTGTACCCATGTGACTATTTATGTTCAATGATTCATGAGCACAAACGGCTTCTAATGGCTAATGTGACTTTCCAGCTTGTGCTGTCCCTCCCTATCTCTATCTGCCTGAGCAAAAAATAATATTCAAAATCATGGCTAAATCATCAGCTTAGATCCTAGAGTAAAAACAGTGTGAAAGACCCAGCACTGAACCATCATGGTCAGCTGGCACAAGCAAAAATACCGTTTGTTGGTCTGACAAGCCACTGACATTGAAGTGCTTTTTATTATTGCAGAGCACTCTAGCCTACCTTGATTACTACTGTTATTAATTTTACATTCTTAGCATAGATCCACCCACTTTACTTGTCTATATTTAGCTCCCTAAGCACACTTTGATCATAGCACTTAACCACCGAAATTACATTCACATTATCTCTCCTCTTTATTAGTTTATAATTTTCCTGAGAACACAGACATCTCACTCATCTTCATATTTTCAGCTCTTAGTACATTGCCCTTCTATTGCGGGTGCTCAATACTATTGATTTGAGCTGAATTCAATTTACCCTGTGTCGACATTTTAGCTCTGTGCTCAAATGGCAAATGAGCTACAGTGACAATTACTCTTAAAAACATTATTTGGATATATGTCTTTCTTAAAGGCAAAAGAAGTGAAAGTGATGAAGTTAGGAGGATGTAGTATAAAAATAAATTAAGTAAGGCCAGGCACGTACGCTCACGCTTGTAATCATAGCATTCTGGTAAGCTTAAGGTGGGTGGATCACCCAAGCTCAGGACTCTGAGACCAGTCTGAGCAAGAGCGTGACCCTGTCTCTACTAAAGATAGAAAAACTAGCCAGGTGTGGTGGGAGCCTGTACTCCCAGCTACCTGGGAGGCTGAGACAAGGAGATCTCTTGAACCTAAAAGTTTGAGGTTGCTATGAGTTACGCCACAGCACTCTACCTAGGGCAACAGAGTGACACTCTGTCTTAAAAAACAAACAATATATAGAGTGTGTGTGTGTATATATATATATATATATAATTAGCAGATTTGGGTTAGAATTATGATTTTGGCTGTGTGACATCTGGTAATTTATTTTGGAGGATATTTATTAGTTGTCCATTTGCCATATGCCAGTGTTCTAGACCTGAGCATATTAGGAGTGTTACGTGTTCTTGAGGAATTAACAGGATCATGGCAAGTCACATAGTGAGCTAAGTTTTTATCCTCTTTGATAAACTACATACAATAATATCTACTTTACTTAGAATTGTTGGAGGTTTGAAGGAAATAACATATATATATATATGAGTTTTGTAAGTTTTAAGGCATTTCATAAATGTGAACATAAGCTATTTTTATTGTAAAGTTTTTGAACATGTATTTTACCAGTAATTATCTGTGTGAATGTGTCATAATCAATATTCTAGGTTTTACCTTGTTTCTTGTGACAAATTGGGACCCACAAAGAAATAACTTTGAAACTATTCAGTAACAGTTATGAAATTTGAGACTGGTGTTTTAGTTTGGAGAAGATAGTACATATTGCTAAAAAACAATAGCAACAAGCACATCTTTCATTTGGCAGAATGCAAGCTCTAATTTTAAGAAAGACAATTGTTTCCTGGAAAACAACTCTAATTTACTTGTATATCTATTACAAAAACAGTAACAGACAATGGGCAATATGTAGAAAAAGAAAAGATTATGATTATGCCTACCACATATTCCAAAGAATTGTGGGAACCTCTGGTCATAAAATTATTTTTTCCAATTGTACATGACATATTTAAAATAGAATTATTTAATAATTTTTGAGTATGGAAGAAAAATATAGAACTTATCTAATCAAAGATAAATCTTTGCTAAATGAGCCAGAATCAAGTAATATGTCTGAACATCTACTAAAAAGTACCTTAAGCTTCCTGGGCAGCAGATCAAACCCCAAGCAATGTTATCTTTCATAATACCTTAGTGACAGGAATGGGACCACCTCACAAGCCCCCTGAGAAATTTTCATATTCCATTTGGTATATTAGATACATCAATTTATTGATTGTGCTTTTTAAATAATGTCATCAATATTTGTCTTTCACTTTTATTTACTTATTTATTCATTCCTTCAAATAAATATTGATTTGAGGCCCATTTTATTCCAGATGTTGTGCTTCGTCCTGTAATTACAAAAGTGAATTTTGTATCATTGCTGCCTTTTATGAGTTCATGTGTGTTTCAAATTTTTGTAAATATAAAGAAATGTGGAGTTCTGACAGGTAAGTTTGTGAACTCATCCTAGAAAAAGTGCTACATATCTCATTGCTGAATATCACTACACTTGCCTTCTAAGTACTCCCCCTGGAAAGCTATGCACTGATGCCAGCAGCTAGTCCATCCTTCAAAGCAATTTTGGAATTCTTTTTCGGAAATGAGCATCAGAGCTGTCATCATACAGCATCCCAAAACACAACAACAATGAATGCCACTCAGCAAAACACTGCCACAGATCAACACAGACACAGATGTGAGACACTGATACACTCAGGTTATAAAACCTTACTAAGTTGTTAATGCACAGTGTCAAGTTCACAAACATAATCATCAGACCTTCATACAATAACTAGGATATAGCAATTGATAGATGAAACGAATTTGACCCCGGCTTAGCTCTGTATGTGAGTCCTGATTGGCCTAAACTATTAGGATACTCTTCCTTTTGCCAAAATTATTGGTTCAGAAAAGACTTTGTAAGCTGGGCTTCAACCAGTCAGTGATAATGTTCTGGTTATAGGATTTGGTTCAGGGGAGGGCAAATAATTTGAATTGCTTTAATCAGAGAGAAGCAGTGGACATCATTCTAGTGGTTAGAAAAAAAGAAACCAGAAAGCACATATCTCTGGAATCTGCTGGCAGCCATCTTGTGACAGGAGAGGAGCCATCTTGAGAGTATAGGCAACAGACACAGAAGGATAGAGGCAGGAGACAATGACAAAAAAAATGAAGCCAAAGCCCAAGGACATTGTAAGCTCTGTGTTTTCTTTCCACTAATCTCACACTTAAAAAAGTAATGTGAAGAAAGTAGCATCATGGGTAAATTAGAGAATGGCCTACTCACATCTGAGAGAGGAAGATGGTGTCACGCCCCCACAGCCACTGTCACCAGCAAGAGGCTCATCAGCTGCAGAGAGAGCAACTTGATGACATGATAGCAGAGGACTTGCACCTAGCAACAAGTATGGCAGACTTATAGAAATCTCTCAGAAATACTTGGGCGATGCTTAGAAGAAAGAAATTTAGGGCAACAAGGTTTGTGGGGGTGTTTGTCACCATAAATTGAGCTGCTCGAGGTACTATTACAGAGAATATAATTTTCAATCCCCTTTTAGGTGTGCAATGATAAGCAATCTGTATACTTCCTATACCTCAACCTAATTGGTGTCAAAGTTTTTTTTCATTTCCAAATTTTTCCTCCCTAGATACTAGATGCTTTTTATGATTTTTTAAAATTGTGTAACACTTTTGATATTTTTATTTAATACTTATTTTATAATATTTAGCAATGTTTTTACACAGTGCTGTGGAGTAGGAAATGAGGAGATTCTGTTTGGGGGGTCCACTGAGGTCTTTGGATGTGACCATCCCTCCCACTGGGCCTCTGGTGATGTGGCTGCCCTCCAGAAGCCTCCACTCATTGCTGCCCACACTCTCTCCCCATGGTTATGGCACTGAGGTCCCAGAGATCATCCTTCAGCTTCTTTCATGCTGTCCAAGTTTTTCTTCTCCTCTTTTCCTCCTCTCAGGATCACCCTCATTTCCAACTCTAGGGAGAATCAGCTTTAATTTGGTTCCTATCTTCTTTCCATGCTATAGGAAAAATAAAACTGGTTATAAGTGAATTTCACCACAAATCCATGACTTATAGAACAATTTGGACTTTGTGTCTTAGAAAGATGAACAGAAACTTCATTTGCTTTCTTTTGCATTTGCCTGCATCATGCTTCTCTGTAGTGCTGGAGTCTAAGGTTGAGTTTGCAAGACAGAGTGAGAAAGAACAGATTGGAGTGGGATAAACAAAAGGGTTACAAGGATTAATAAAACTTTTCATAACTATTCTACTAGTACAGTCTATATGGGTAGCACAAGATTTATACAACACACAGCAATGCCAAAGTGTGTGGCCCAAAGATAAAAGTTCTAGAAGTTCTTGGAGAGGGAAGAATTCAGTGAGATTCAGGGACTCAGGAAAATTTCACTGGAGACCCAGGAACTCAGTGAAATGATAATAGACAAATCCAACTGGGGGAATTCTAAGTTGGGAAAGCAATGGAAACAAAAGTATAGATAAGGGAATAACTGTGTTCTAGAAAAAGTGAGAAAATTCTCCCAAGCTTCTTGGTAATATTTCATGGAGTGTAGAGGGAGTTAAGATAGCATATTCCTACTTGAGATGATTATGAAAGATCAAGAAAATGGGACAAATTGAGATTTGATGAGGTAGACAATTGGGATATGATTATAATATAATTACAGCTTTTTTGAAGGAATTAGTATATATTTTTTTCAGTGACCATGCATGCCATTGACCTACCCTTTTGTGAAGACATCACTCTTAAAAAAATTTTTGTTTGTTTTTTATGCAAGGAGTTAAAGAAATGGCACGTGTGGACAAGTTACCCAAGGGTTTTTAATAGATGTGATTCTTTCCAACTTCTGGCCAGTATGAACCAGAAGGAAGTTGATGCCAATAATTTGGATCAAAGTTGTATCATTATTATTAGAACCTGACTTTCCCCTTTGATTGGTCCTTTAGTGGCCAAAAATTATGAGTGTTTCCCAAAACTTTTCTTTAGTGGAGTTGGTCAATTCCTATAATAGGGTCAGTCTCTACAGCTGTACCACACAACCACAAGTGGCTGTCTTTCTGGAAGCCCGAGGTGTTGGTTTTGTTAATGGGTGGACTTTATACATAAAACATTAAGTACTAATTACTTTATTTTTTAAAATTAACATTCAATTTTTAAAAGCATAAACTCATAAGCCTAGTTCTTTCTGGATCTATTAAATTCAACTTATTACTGTATTTTAACAATCACTATTAAGAGAGCTTTTATAACTTAAGTAACTCATCTTATTTAAACATTTAGAGCTGCCTATATAAATTTAAATCTTTATTTTACATAATAATAATAAGTATTTTACATTTTCTGGTTGAATAAAATTTGCCTGAGTAGTTAAGTAACACTTATGGAACAGATAAATATAGTTTATGATTATAGAGAGTCTTAAGATATCCTAAATATTACAGTACTTTCTGAAAAATCAGTTTCAACTTTTAATTAAAAACAGCAACCAGCAATCTGTGTGCATTGAATTTTGTCCTCCTGAAAGATATGTTTAAATTATCATTCATAGTACCTGTGGATGTGACCTTACTTGAAAATAGGTCTTTTACAGTTGTAATCAAATTAAAATAAAGTTATGCTGGATTGTAGTGAAACTTAATCCAAGATTGCTAGCATTTGTATAGGAAGACAGGAGAGACAGAGACAAAAGCAGGAAGGCCATTTGAAGACAGAGCTGGAGATTGGAGTTACACATTTACAAGCCAACTAATCACAAAGATTACCAACAACAACCAAAAGTTAGCAAAAGGCAAGGAAAAGATTTCCTTAGAGTTTCCATAGACAGCACAGTCCTGGTAACAACTTTATTTTGTATTTCTAGCCTTCCAAACTATGAAATAATAAATTTATAGTGTTTTAAACCCACCAACCAACGAACCAACCGAAAAACCAGCAACCTAAATCCATCACTCAATCACATGCTTAAGTTGAAATCTGTTAGATACTACAATGGGCTACATTCTCTTCAATATTATAAGTTCTTAAAATATCAAAACCATATATTTTATCATATGTGTCACAAGATGATGAAATTATGAGTTTGATTTGGTTCATCATTTCTTCATTTAAACTCTACACTTGTTTCCCCAGTATTAAAAATGATATTAGGAAGCCAATTGTGTCATTCTGAATAACTTGGGGTTTTCTTAGAATTGCCTTCTTAGCTGGAGTTGCTTATCAATCAGAGATTGTGGCCCATGCAAGAGCTGGGGCTTCAGACATCTGGAGACATTGTCCATAGATTAAAAGGGACAGATGGAACTGTAAATGCAATCTGGTTTTAGGTCCACATTGAAGTTACATTTCACCAAATTTTCCATTTCATTTAAAAAAGTTGGTAACCCACTTTAAAATGTTAGCTAACTTCCTGCATATTGCAGCTAAATTTTGAAAAATTTCCTTTAAAAATACATCAGATTGTGTTTAGCATTTTTCTTTTACTTTTCTGAGTCCATATCATAATTTCAAGAATTAGTCTAACATTTAAATGACAATGACAAATAGTGAAATTTTGTAAGAGAAAAATTTGCCCTCATTAACGTTACTCTAATATAGCCATCAGCCATTACACATTATTCTCTGTTGTAGTTCAAAGCATCTTGAGACTATGATAGTGACCAAAACACAGTTCTTGTCATCGAGGGACGTAAGTTGAATAAGGAAACTAGACAACCAAAGAAAAACTTGCGTGTCATATGAAGGTTGGCTCTAAATGGAAAAGGAGACCACAATTTCTCTTAGAATAATCCATGAATTCTTTCCAGAAGAAACGCTTTGATTGTTGCATTAACCCTCATATCACATTAATGCTTTCCAGTAAGGCAATGCTGAACAGTGGTTCCCAGAGTATAGTCCTGGCCTTGTAGCATTATCAGTATGGGAACTTGTAGGAAATACCAATTTATCACCCCAGACCTACTGCAGCAGAAGCTCTAAGGAAGAACCCTGGGCTTTCTATGCCTTCTATGTCATTCTGACACACATTATGTTTAAGAACTTCTGCACTAGATGGCTCAGCACCCATATCTCAGTGTTAGGGTGCCAGCCACATACACCATGGGCCTGGGCCTGCTAAACAACAATGACAACTACAATTAAAAAAAAAAAAAAAACAATAAAAAACTTCTGACTAGAATTAAGAGTGAACTGGGTAAAGTTGATGTCAAATTATATGCATCTTAAAAACAAGACGATGTTTCAAAGTGAAGTTGTACATGGGATGTCAACTATGAAGAGTTTTGTAAATGACTGTTGATTCCTCAGTGAAGACCACAAATTCTAGTTCTGGGTACTGAAATCCGTTGTGGACTGAGGGGAAAAGTGGTGCCAGATCTCTCAGATGATCACTGAGCCACTATTGGATTTAGGCATCCTTAGTGATTCTAAACCTGGCAGATCCTGGATGACCTGTTATAGGACCATAAACAAAAAGATAAAAATCTATTGAACAAAGGCCTTTTAATTATACCCTTTTATAGTAAGTTTAGTTCCTAAAAGCACAGACCGAAAGTAAAACAGAAAAGCTACTAATTTACTGGACGTTTTTCTATTGGGGAAACAATAAATAGAGGTAAGAAGAGCAAGCTTTCTACAGGACAGTAATTCTTTGCTGTCAGTCTGAGCTAATCCTGAGTTAAACCACTAAGATGTACATGAAAGAAAGCACCAATCTCCAGAGAAATCCAAGCACATGCAAAATTATGACCCTCAATACCTTCTGATATATTTAACAAGTTTCAAGTCCACCAAGGTCAAGATCCTTGATACAGAGGGCTCCCCCTTCCCTCATCCATCCATGGTGAATCTGGAGAACAATAGCTCTAAGATGTAGCATGAGAAATTAGGTTAGATGAAAGAAATAACTTCTCTGCTTCCCAGATCTAAGATAGTCACTGATTTCTTCCCCAAATTTCCCAGCCTTATGAATAAGACAAAAATTTGGCAATCAGCTAGTGCTATTTAACTCTAGATTTATTCAGTGAGGTACGGAAAGCTCAGAAATTTGGGAGGAAAATTATAAGGATCATACTTTTTTGTAATTAATTAAGATAAAATATTCAAAGATTATTCATGATTAGTAATAATTCTAAAAGAGTGAGCTTGGTTTCTAAGGCTAATTCTCCTTTTTCGCCACAACATCTTGAGGTTTATGAGCTCAATGTGATTATGATCACAATTAAACATTTCTTTGAAATCCCCAAATATCCATTTATGCATTAAGGATCTGTGTTATTGATTAGAATTCCTGGTCAAATCACGTGCCCTGTTGAAACTCCAATGTGGAAATAGACCACGGTGAAAAGACCTAGAACAAGAGCTTCCTTGGGTTCAGCATGAAAGTATACAACTGGTGAAAGAAGGTCATTTTAATTCTCTTTTATAAGCCACTTTATTAGATCGTTTTCACGTGTGATAAAATACGAGATTTGAAATAACATTTACCAAAGTTCAGAATTTGGCACTTGTTTTGAGTTTCATCGGGAAAGGTGGGGTATGCTGCTTGATTCGTGAACTGACATTGGGTTGTCTTTTATTTAGGGACTAGGTCAGGAGGATAAGAAAAGAACGTGAAGTTTTGTTTTCACCTTGAAAGCAGAAAGTGGGAGCTATTATAAACCTTCTTTATAAACCTTGTTTAGATTGAAGCTGATTAACTGTTTGCCAACCCAATTGTAGCATACAGGCACACCCAAGAGCAAAGGGGGGATTTTAATGAACAAACAGGAAAATCACTTCTATATTGTAAATTGGGAATTCTGCACCTTCATGTAATCAATCTTCTCAAAAATCTATTAGATGAGTGTAACATATATTTACATCCAATGTATGATATGCACAGTAGGTCACAGGATTCACTACAGGGACACAAGAAATTAGTCTATAAAATACAGCACTAAATTTAAGAAATCAAGCCTAATACATAGCAATTAATAAGTTCCACAACTTGCTGTTATGGCTATAGCGATATTTTTAATAAACAACATAAGGGGAGATGTCCAAATTAAACACTTTCATGTGAAAAACTTGTTCAACATCTTCTTCAGACCTATTTGGAGCTAGATGGAAAATATGCCAGATTTCTTCATATGTCTCTTTCATACAGAATTTTTCCTAGAGAAAGTCACCACTCCCGAAGTAATATGCTCCTTTGCCAGTCAGTCCTCTTTCCGGAATGTCAAGGCTATTTCAAATCTTGCCGCACCCTAAATAATGGATCTCTGCAGCTTGCAAAAGCTAATTCCCAGTGCAGCCGGAGCTCCCAGCCCCTCACATCCATAAGCTGAAAATTAACAGCAATTTTTCATTATGACACTGGGACTCCAACTGTGCACATAAGTGTTTCAGAAAAAAATACAGCATGATATGATTTCCGTATATCTCTATATTTTTTGAGGTTTCCAGAAACCACAGCATTTTTCAGACCCACTTATGTAAATACAATGATACTCTAATAGAAGGGGAATTATCATTATATTTTATTTTAGATGTTTACGAAAGAAAAACCTCCTGGTACAAATTGGAAGTAGCACATTGTTTCCCTGATTTATAGGGCTTGAAGAGATACTGAATGAATAGCCTCCCCTAATGCAATATTTCACATACTTTCTATAGATCTGTGAAATTTCTATAATGCAGCAAAATCAGCCTTGCCTCAGGTTTCGTGTCTTCTGTTTATTAGCAGAATCTCGTGCACCTGCTCGAGACACCTGCACATTTTAACTTAGCATTTTAAACCAAATTCAATCAAGTATGCATTAGCACCCTGACTCACCACCCAGTACATTAAGGATTTAGGGTTCAATTCATAAATTGCTTAGCAAGATGGATGTCCCCTCTCCTCTGCCTCCTTGTTGCTCCTCCAGACCCACCACCCCATGCAGAGGATTATCTATCACAGGAGAACAGTAGCTTTATCCTACTGTCAAGTGGCATTAGTAGGTTATTTAACTCTTAGGAGGCAAATCCATAAGACTCATGGTCTGTTGTTCATGAGACAACAGGAATTTTATTTGTGATTATAAATAGGCATATTTTCCAAAGGAAATGTCCATCAATCATGAGAACAGGAACCTGTACACGACAATTTTTCTTTTCATTTGTAACAGCAGCTGCCAAGTCTGTTTCCTATAGGTAGCAGAAAAAAACAAAAAAAAACAAAAAACCGGAAGCCCTTTCTTTTTCTTCTAACTAGTTTTGGGCTTACTGTTGTCGGGTGCCTTTTCAAAATATGTGCATGTGTTTTCCACGTAAACTAGGACACACGGATAAAATATTTTATCTCCCGTATTTGATCATCTTCTCTCCCTTCTCTGCCTTCATCTGTGACCACTCATCCTTGATTTCACCAACTTCTGTTTTTCAGTCCACCTTTCTCATTTTTTTTTCTGAATGAAGTAAAAATGTTTGTATTTCTCCAGCACCATCTTGAGTGCTAGTACTGGTGAATGCAGAAAATGTTTCTTGCCCTCATAGAACTTACCCCCCCAGGATGATGAAGGATGGAAGGATGAAATAATTGAGTGAATAAACAGACATGAAATTTACCATTATGGTGACATGAAAGATGTAAACAAGGAAATGTGATAGAAAGAAACGAATTTCTCTTTGAATTCAGTTCAGCTAAATTTTATTTTATTGTATATACTAACTGTGAGCCAGCCCTTGTTTTATAAGATCTACAAAGGTGAACAAGTCTGGCTCAGACCTTAGAAGAACTCAGATTTCATCAGAAAGAGAAAGACATAAGAAATTACAATAGACAGTGACAGGTACTGTAATAAACCTTCCCCGCTCAGTGGTACAGGGAAATTTTCTGAGGCTACTCAGGGGGATAATGGGGACTTTCCAAAGCAAAAAAACAGCAGAGTGAACTGTTGAAAGAGCAATGATAATTGATTCAAATGGGTGCAAAATTAAAGAGCATTGCTGGTAGGCCACAAGAGTGTGAGAGTTTAAATGATTTTGTACATTTGGGGACTCATGTCCCATATCAGTTAAAAAGCATAAGTGATTGTGTGCTAGGCTTAAGCATTTGAACTTCATCCCAAAGGCAGTAGGAAACTATTGGAATATATATATATATATTTTTTTTTTAATAGAGATGAGATGAAATTGAGGGTTTAGAGAGATCATTTGAACAACTTGAATAGAAACATTGTTCTGAGAGATGGTTAGGGATAAAGGGAGACAGAGCAGCTAGGAAATGCTACAGTCAGTGCAGGGAAGAGTCACAGGGGCTTGATGGGTGGAATGCGCTCACATCCCAACGGCTGTGTTTTGGAGCAGTGGTTCTCAATTTGGGGTGCTTTTGCCATGCAAGGAGCATTTGCTGCATGGAGGCCTTTTGGGTTGCACAGCCTGGAGGAGGGGCTGCTGGAGTCTAGTAGGTAGAGGTCAACCAGGCCCGCTGCTAAACCCTATACAAGGCAGAGCAGCTCCTCACCACAAAGAGTGATCCTGAACAAAATGGCAGGTGTGCCAGTGTAGGCATTCACATAAACACACACACGCAGAGGGTGCCCAGAAATGTAGAAAGTGTACACACATAAAATTGTACTACTCAATATATACTGATAACATTTATTTTGTACATTGTATCTTGCCTGTATGATATATAGGTGAGTGATATGATATACATACATATGTATGTACATATACATGGATAGATAGATAGATAGATAGATAGATGCTTGAATTAAAATAAAGGAGGGCCAACAGGTAGGAGATTCACTGGGAAATAAAGTGGCTTATTGATTTGTGTGAACTCAAAGATGGCTTGTTGTTCCAATGACACATAATGTGAGTCATAGCCTTAAGCACAGATGGGTGGAATGTGCTCACATCCCAACTGCTGTGTTCTGGAGCAGTGGTTCTCAATTTGGGATGCTTTTGCCATACAGGGAGCATTTGCTGCATGGAGGCCTTTGGGGGTGCACAGCCTGGAGGAGGGGCTGCTGGAGTGTAGTAGGTAGAGGTCAACCAGGCCCGCTGCTAAACACCATACAAGGCAGAGCAGCTCCTCACCACAAAGAGTGATCCTGAACAAAATGGCAGGTGTGCCAGGGTTAGTCTAGGAGAATGACCTTGGCAGTGGGGTAAGCCTACTTATTAGGAAGCCTGAGGAGCAAAGCCACTGCATTGAGGACAATGTCTAGGCGATGAGGCCTGTCTCTAAGATTCAAAGGGGCTGTGGCTCCAGGTCCACAAGCTTTGTCTGCCTCAGTCAACGGGAGGCATTTGCCATTCATTATCCTGCTTCTTTTCTATGCTTTCAGAAAAGACATAGTTACAGGAGATACGTGTGGACACATCTCCTTTTGACATTTACTTCTTTGTAACATACACACAAATTACTGGTGGTCATGATGTGATGCGAGAATTTTCTAATCACTTTGGGGGAGAAAAGCAGCAAACTGCAACACACTTGGTAGACTACCCCGGTTTTAAAACTGGTTTTTAAAGTATGATGCAAGCAACTACTAATCACAAAGACAATCAATAACAGAATTGGATGATCTGAGAATATTGTTCTCAACTAATGATAATAATAGCTCATGTTTATTTAGTGCTTGCTAGTCATAGCAAGTGAGTTTACATGTATTGCTCCCTTAATCCTTTAAAAGCTTTATGTGGAAGGTAGTATAACTATTTGAGTTTTGTAAACTAGGAATCCAAGACACAGGAAATGGGGCAGGGTGATGAATTTGTCAAAGTCGCACCAGGAGTGAGTGTTGGAGCCAGCCCTGCCAGCCAGGCCTCTGACCACATTGCTATGGTGCTTCTGAAATTACATGCTCTCATTATTTTCATACAATGCCACACTATTTTCCAGGTGGACGAAAAAATTTAATTTTTCTTGGAAATGAAATGGAAACAGACTCACAATGGTGTCCTAGTGTTTCCTTAGTGGCATCTGTTGAAAAAATTCGAATTTAGTAAATGGGGTTAAGATGGAGGGGTTGTCACTCTCCTCTAGATTTTGAACACCGGTAGAAAATGAATTAAGGATTTCAGTTGGTCTTAAATTGATATGTTGGGGAGTCCTTATTACAGCCCAGATTCTTGGCTGTAAGAAAACTTGAAATAAAAAAAATATAAGTGGAAGTGTTTTCTCTAAAATTGAAATACAATACTGTCCCATGTAAGCATTGGGAAGCTTCTTTGTTTTTGGTGGAAAACCTTTTTGAAAATACATCTGGTGGTGAAGAAAAATCCATATAGGAATTAATTCTTGTTGGGCCCTAACACAGCTTGCAATAAGTAAATTCTGTATTGATTCTATCTATATAAACAAGTATAGAAACAAAGTCCATGATACATGTATAAATTAGGCCCCTGAAGTACAACATACTCTCGGTATTAACCTTGAAAAATATTCTTTTCGAATTTTTTTGTCAAAGTAATTTTGTTTTGTCTCTTATTTTTCTTTTTAGATTTTTCTCTAATGATTTATTTACAAAAGAGATGAATACATGCAATAAACTTGTAGCAGCCTTGAAAGATGCCTCATTTTTCCTCCTCTAGGAAAAAAATTAAAACTTTAAAAATTAAGTTTTTGAAATTAGATGGGTAATTTTAAAGTAGTTTAAAAATTTTTCCAGCACCTGGCATAGAGCCTTGCACATAGTAAATATTTATTGAATATTGAAGGCTTTGGAAAGGCTTCCCAAAAGTTTAGAAGAATTCACAGCTAGTGTCCAACTTGGCATCAGTGAAATATGCATGATGAAGGAAAATGTGAAAGATGAAGGGGACTCCATGGAATTTACCAGTAATTTCCCAAAACATTAAATGGCAGGCTTGAGGTCAGTGTCTGTAAGAGCAACTTGCAGAACTATGCTATGATTTGAGGGTTGCACTTGATAATGACATCTCAAATGACACTCCCTAACGCACACTCACCTGCATTATCTCACTTAGACCTACCTCTAGTGTTCTTATGAAGATTTTGCTATAATTTTCTCCACCTTACGGACTCTGATTCAACAAACAACCTAATGCCCAAACCAGATTTGAAACTAAGACAATGATGCCACGATCTTTTGTTACTTCGAGTTTTCATACATTCTTCAGTCCTTTCCCACACTGAGATCTGTTTCACCCTCTTATTTTTCAAATGAGAAAACAGTCCTTTCCATCCTCATTTAGGCCTTCTCCCGCTCACTTGCAGAAATGTGCCCAGAGCTTCACAAAAGCAAACAGAATGAAATCACCTTCCACAATTTCCTCCCCACCCCAAGCTACTTGTGCACGGTCCTTTTGCTTTTAAGTATCATGGAAACCAGACTCTGAAATGTATTATGATCATATCCAGTGACAACTGCTCTAAAGAGTTTTCTTTAATCTCTTTTACTGGTGTGGTGGGTTGAGGCATCGTTCACCTTGTGCCTCGTTATCCTACCCCAGAGACTTCCATCTTGGCCCTGGGTCTGGGCAGGCCTGTGTGTTAGCAGGCGCCAGTCCCACGCCCAGCGGCACAGCAGCACAGGGCACCCTTACACTCAGCAACGTCTTATTTGAACAAGTGAGGCAAGTTACCTTCCTAGTTAACTGGGGAGGAGCTTGCCAGTCTGGGGCGCTCAGTGGGTGGCGGTGTAAAATCACACCATTGCCTTCTTCTCTCCCGGCACACAGAGCACGCCACATATTCCCTCCTCCCCTGTACCACGGAAGAGGGTGTCTGTGCCTTCAGATGGAGGGGATTTTAATCCTTTAATAACTTTACCAGCTCTAAGAAGAAATATTTTTTTTTAATCTTTTGGTTCATTCTACCTGAGAATAGGAAAAACAGGCAAAATTGCCCACAAAATATATGTGCGTAGTAAAAATTATGACAAGAACACTCTCCAAGATAAACAAGCCACGGTTCCATTTCCTCTGAGAATCCAGGGCTTGCTGTCATACGTTGGTAACTCTGGCTTCCTACTTTGAATGATTCATGAATCAATGGCTTACACTGTAACTGATTTAACAAACTTAATGGCAAATTTCCACTACAGAAACTTGATATGTTTGTTTAAAAATAAATTAAATTGCGAACCAAAGGCTCCAGAAACTGTCCTGGAGAGAGAGCCATCTTTTACCAACGAGATGTTTAGATAACTTGTTTATTTTAAAGCCTGTTCTATTTAAATTAAATTTGCATTTTCCGAGCTAGGAACTCTGCCTTCTTAACTGTCAGCTGTGGATAATACGAAATAAGAAAATCACATGGAGTAAGTCAAGCCAAGACAGAAACAGGAAGGATCATTTCTCTTCAATTTTTCTCTTTGGGGGTAATAGAATTTTGATAGGAGTAGCAGCCGTCAGAGATAGGTACAATATTTTCTGCCTTTCTGGATGATGATTTTATTTTTAGTAAATAAGTTTTTTTAAGCCTTTTCTAGTGTTTTTCCCCAAAGAAATAATTAGAGTTGCTCTCCATGTTGTGATGGGAAATGACTTAAAGAGGATCAGTGCTCACTTTTACTAAACCTGTTCCCAGATTCTCGAGCTGTGCAATCAAGGACATGGTCTTACGTCCAATGCAGCTGAAATGCACATGCTATAACTAACCTTGAAGAAGTATTCAAGGAGTTAGAAAATTTATCATTTGAGATTTGCTTTGTGAAGTGTGGGCAAGTGGATTTTTATTTTTTTTAATTAATTAATTTTTTTTTTTTTGAGACAGAGTCTCACTTTATCACCCTCGGTTGAGTGCCATGACGTCACAGCTCACAGCAACCTCCGACTCCTGGGCTTAGGTGGTTCTCTTGCTTCAGCCTCCCAAGTAGCTGGGGCTACAGGCACCTGGCACAATGCTGGGCTATTTTTTGTTGCAGGTCAGCCAGGGCTGGATTTGAACCCACTACCCTCGGTATATGGGGCTGGTGCCCTACTCACTGAGCCATAGGTGCCATCTGCAAGTGGATCTTTAAAAAATCACCTATATTAGAAGGCTAAATGAACCTTAAGGACTAGTCATACTGTGAAAGATTCTTACTATGAAATGGTTAAATTTCAAGAAGACAGATTATTAAAACTGATGTGATCTCAAGCCATCTCCCAAACTCTAGCTCTTTTCTCTCTGCTCTCAGACTCTATCTATGTCTGCCTCTAAATCAAGATGGACAACGCAAGTCTACAAACACTTTAGGATCTTTGATTCATAGATGTTAAATATTCAATCAAATTATTTAAATCCAAATATCAATTAGAACCATAAGAACCAAACCAAGGCTTTTCTAAGAGACCATCCCTGTCCAAATATTTAACACATTTAAATATTTAACTAGTATTAACATCTTCAGAGAAATTTAATGTAAGAATTATTCAAATAATAGGCTAGATTACATAGAGCAGAAACTAGTTTGAATTTTATATTTTATAAAAGCATTTTAAAGACTACAAAGTAAAGGTTAGGAAAGGTAAAAAAATACTGGTAAGTTCTTTTTTATCTGTTTGAGATCAAAAGAATTAAAATGGAAAGTGAGTACTTTATTTCAAACTTTTAAAGGAAAATCCTGGGAAAGGTACCATAAAGA
Organism: Otolemur garnettii; assembly: GCF_000181295.1. NCBI lineage: Eukaryota > Metazoa > Chordata > Mammalia > Primates > Galagidae > Otolemur > Otolemur garnettii. The sequence goes on along the minus strand of NW_003852399.1, from coordinate 33,339,810 downwards.
AAAAGTAAGGTTGTGTTTTCAATAACTTTCAATAAAGCTTTCAGACAAGATGAAGTTTGACTTGTTCTTCCCAATTCACTAATTACAGGGACAGGGCGCCCCCACACCCAAGCCACCTTTAACCACACTGTGGATGTCCGTGGCTTCTCACCTTTCTGCACGTTAGTCCCTCTTACTAACTATTGCCCTCACCGTACCTAACTACTCTCTCCAGGATCCATCTGGTCAAGTATTAAAAATAAAAATCAGAGCCAGGCTCTGTGGCTCACGCTTGTAAACATAGCACTTTGGGAGGCTAAGGCAGAAGGATTGCTTGAGGATTTTTAGACCACCTTGACTAGTAGAATATTAGCCAAGGGTGGCAGTGTACACCTGTAGTCCCAGTTACTCAGGAGGCTGAAGCAGGAGGATCACTTGAGCTCAGGAGTTTTAGTTTGCAGTGAGTTATGATGATGCCATTGCCCTTCAGCCTGGGCAAGAGAGTGAGAGCTTTAAAAAGAAAGAAAGAAGGAAAAAAGTAAGGGAGGGAGAGGGAGAGAGAGTGAGATAGACAGATACAAACCAGCTGTTATTTGCTATATGAAGGCTAGCTACTCCAACTGTCCTGAGTAGAACCACTCCCTGGATTCTCCTCTAGGGTGTTTAGGCAGCTTATTCTTAATAACATGTGTCTTTCTGATCCTATCACTGAACTATAAACTTTTTAATGGCAGTAGATCACATTGCACTTAGTATTTCCATGACCTAGTGCAAATTTCTAGAACATATTTGATTCTCGATAAATGAATAACGGGTAAATGAATGAGCAAATGAGCAAAATTCCAAGGTACTTGGTTTTGTTTGAGGGTGTAACCCTAGACCCTTTTGCTGTTTAAATATTTGACCCCTGTGTGGGGAGTGCAAATCATCTCAGAGGTTTCTGAAACAAGATTCAATCTCAAAAAAGTAAAATTTAAAGATGATCCGAGACTAGGAATAAGCAAAACATGTCACGTAGCTGTTCACCATTCAGTGATATAAAGAATGTTATTTAGACTTTCTTATGTATTGATGGTGGAAATGAATGGGTTCAGACTTGCAGAAAGTAATTTGGTAAACAGTGTATTTTATCCATCTGAGATAGGTAAAAATTTTTATGCGTGAAGTTTTCAATGTAGTGTTACTTTAAGCTGAAAGCAAAATATATAAACGGTTGTTCAGCAGCAGAATAATAAATTCATTGAATGGAATATCAGGGAATTTTTTTAATTTATAGGGAGGTGAAAATGAAGTGTATTAAGTGAAAAGGAAAAGGAAAATTTTTCATGCACTATCCCCATAACTGACTTAAAAATACACATAGAAAATACTGATTAAAATTAAAAAAAAATAATGGGAAATACTTTACTTATTGACTCTTCTGGGTTTTCTTTCCCTAGAACAAATTTATGCTCATTCACAGTCAAGCCCAAATTTTAATAACTTGTGCAACAAAGCATACTGTTAATTTTCAAGGGATATTTTTTCTAAATAGTCCTAAAATATCAACGTTAGTATGAAAATTATAGAACAATGATTTTTACACTTTTCTGTGGAAACCCAGGGGTCCAAAAGGATGTCTATGCATTTGGATAGTGGGTAATGTGCCATTCAATCAGAATAACGTTATTCTCCTCTGTTTTATTTACTGTGGTTCTTAAAATATATTGTTTGAAATAAGACTTCTCCCACTAAAAATAAATAAGCTTGAAAGCTACGGTTTGAGCACAACCCTTTCAAGTTACAGATGAAGAGACTGAGGCTTGGAAAGGCTAAGTGACCCAGGGTTGTACTCTGAGTTTCATGGAAATGGTGCAGGAATATTTCAGCATTTCAGTGCTCCAGTTCAGCCTTCTTTCCGCCACCCCTAGGGACATGCTACTCCCTGACTGCTGTGCTACTACCCTCTATAAACCACATAGTACTTTGTGCTGGGAAAAAAGAATCACATCAGCTTAAGGTTTTGTGTCAAGTCTGGACCTCACCTAAACTCATCAGGTGTTCAGAAAATTTCCTTCTGAAAAGTGAACTGGCTGTTGAGTAAAGCCTAACAATCTCAACATATTAATAAGCTCACTTAATACATGGAAATGTGCATTTGCAATTTTCTACAAATTAATAGAAGAGAAAATTGAGGTTGAGTATGTAAAATATCACTTAGATAATCAAACTGCAACATGCCGAAATTATATTTCTTATACCAAGACTTTTTTAAAATATTGACTTTCTGGAGGCAGAATTTATATCTAATGAAATGCACTTATTGGCATGGTACAGTTTAATGAGCTTTGACAAAAGTATGCACCTGTCTAACCCTGCCACAATGAAGACAGGCAATATTTGCACTACCCCCCAAATTGTCCTCATGCCTCGTTCCAGGCTAGCCCATTCTGCTCCAGACCTGAAGTAATCACAGACACCCTTTTGTTATCATAGACTTGTTTTGCCATTTTAATAATTATCTGTTACTGAGGCTTCTGCCATGTTGTCCCAAAGGCATCGGTGTGAGAGTGTGGTACTATCATCATGAAAGCACAATTAGCCAATAGCTGGCATTTGCTATTTAGTTATGAGCCACATAAAATGCTGCAAAGGTCTGAACACCAGTCCATCAGCATGACGGTTACAGAACTGCCTTCAGGGAACCATATCTCTGTCCTTTGTATCAGACACAGGCTCCTGACTCTTCCCCTAACCAGGATTTACACTAAGTCTCACTTTAGAGAGGATATCTTTTCTGTCTTTTAGTATAAACTGTATTTTAAAATGTGACTCTGAAAAACAAATGTGACCCTGCTTCGAAAATAATAGTGGAGCCTGTCTATATCCTATCAGGAGAAAGAAATTGATGATCAGATATGAAATGACTCTGCTTCCCTTCTCACTTCTCATGTTAAAATATTGCCAATTGGTTCTCAAGATTTTCTCCTACTGCAGCAACTTAAAAATAATTTGGATATCAATTTTTTTGCTTACTGTTGTGTTGTGATTCTTTCCTCTGTTGTCACAAGTATGAATATCAGGTAATGGGCACCATTCATTTTTGTGCTTAGTAGTTTTCCTGGGGTGCCACTGACAGGAGAAATGTATGCATTAAAACAAGCGTGATGAAAAGCAGCTCTCTTTATAATTTCAGCCCAGCTGCTGTATTGATGGATACAATCTCTACCACATGCTCCAGGTGGCTTCTAATGCCTGACTCCCCGCAGAAGCCTCTATTTGCACATCTTAAACCACTTATTGGATTTGAACAGGATTTTTCAGCCTGAGTGCAGTAACAGTGTTCACTTGTGTAATATTTGTAAATCCTGGCTTTACATTTCACTCACCAAACCATCATCAGAAGACATTCACCAGTGCCTTTGTGCATCCCGATCCTCTTGTTTGGATTAGATTGTGTCCATTTTGTGTGACTAAGAAGTGTATTGATAAATATATTTTCATCATGGTGGCATGCACAAAGAAAAGCCGTTCAATTAATCAGTTGTCTCTTCACATGGCATTTTCCTTTGTCTCTCACATTCATATAGAATTTATTGAAAGGCTTTTTATTGAAAGTTCACAAAGGTTAACCTCCTTTTTGTCTGAGCATGCATCTCAAAAGGCTCCACTCACCCTGTCTGCTGTTGTTTAAATCTCTGCTTACTACTGTATCACTTGCTTTGAATTATTTGTCATAGACCTTTGTTCAATGCTAACAGCACTTTAGTATGACACCCTGTAGCCTGCACAATTCCAGACTTTTATGCTTACGGATGGGCTAGAGATAACTAAGGCAAATACCCTTTTGTGGTGTGAAATATAATACAGCATAGCAATCTTTAGACATTTTTCTTCTGCCCTTTGTAGGCAGATCATACAAATTTCAGGAGTTCCTAATATAATAGGGGTCTCTGCCTAGATATCTGACTCCTATAACATTTAAGAGACTTCATAACAGGCTAATTTACCAATTAGCTGAAACAACAAATGCTTGTGATTTATAGCAAAGTCCTCATGTGATTCTGATGCTGAACCATAAGGAAACTATTTCTTAACTCTACCACAAATAAATGGCACATCAACATATTGGCCAGTCTGGTTTCGTTATAAGGATTCTTGTCTCTGAAAAGTTGGGCTTCTCTCCTCTAGAGAAGTTCTTTGACTGGTAGACACCATTGGAATTCAGAAGCACAGTAAGCCAAACCTCGACATCTCTGTATCCCCTGTGCAAAATAAAGACATATTCTTTTGTGGAATGACACTTGCAAGTTGAAGTCCCAGGCAGTCGGCTTGAATTGTGACCTGAATTCAATTATGTGTATGTGAAATGTGGATAATTACAGCAAGGTATGGAGTGCTGGAGGTAGAGAAACAAGGATGGTGACCTCGTGATGGCATTTAGATTTGTAATGGGTTTGCAGGGATCTCTCCTCAGCACGTGTGTGCAGCAGTGAACTGGAGATAATAAACCAAATAACCCAGGAGCCCTTATACATCTCGTGGGTCAGTAACTCTTGCGCTAAGGGGGATTTGCATTCTGGAGGAAACTTCACCACAGTCTGCCAGATTCAAAGTCCACTATCTGAAAAATGCTGAAACAGAATCTATTGTGCTAATCCTATCAAGCTATTCACTAAGTACATAATATCAAAGTATTCATTAAGTACTTAAACCCCAGATAATTCCAAATATGTTTTAGGTCCTTCAGGGGTTTTATGGGGAAGCAACAAGGAAGGTCCAGACCAACACATGAAATATGAAAAGCTGCTTTTTAGTTACAGAGAATCCTCACGTTTTCCATCCTAAGCTAAGGGTGAGAGGATAGGCTCATACTATATAACTTACACAGTCTTTGTCATGAATGCTATGGAGGTGTGGGACATTTTCAAAATAAACTGGTGGGCAGCGCCCGTGGCTCAAAGGAGTAGGGTCCTGGCCCCATATGCTGGAGGTGGCAGGTTCAAACCCAGCCCCGGCCAAAAGAAAAATAAAAATAAACTGGAGAAAAGCTCAGCCTGAAGCTGCAGGGCTGGGTCTTGATATCTGGCCTCCATATTCTGAATTGACTACCTGTACCATGTTTCACCCCCACCTCTGTCACAAGTGACAGATCTTGACATTATCAACTATATCAGAATTACCCAAGCCCACAGTCTGGCAATTGGCTGTTAGTGTGAAGTCACACACCGGGAGTAAGAACCCACTGATGAATCCATTGAGTCAACCTGAGCTTCACATTCGTTTCTTCTGAGGTTCATTTACATTACAGAGAAACCTCAAAGAAAAATGTGATTTTCTCTGCCTGATCGGGCAAACACACACACACACAGACGGTTTTTAAATGCCATTTTTCTTTACCACTCTGAAAATTCCCAAGGTGTCCCAGAGCCCTAGACAGTGAAGTCCTTCCCTAACAGCTCTGACAGACCTCACTTAGGAGGCACTTCTAGCACATTCCCCTCTCGTGTGACAGTCACGTAAGAGAACTGTCCAAATTCTTCTGTGCATCCTTGGCATTTGTGTATTTTTAGTCACCTCATCGATAGTTTCTTGCCCTTCCCTTCCGCGGTCTCATGACAGTGGACATTACACACATTAACCTTCCAACATGGGCAGGTGCACTTGTCTTTCCAAGAGGGACTCATTCGTCACCTCATTATCATTCAGGACAGCAGTGCCTAAAACTTGCTTCCCATTCAGAGTAACCTGAACAAATGGCTAAGTTTTCTCACTAAAACCCAGGGAGAAATAATGCGAGGATAGACCCTTGCAATTCCTCAAGTGTTGTAAGCACAGGTAATCACCACATTATAGACAAAATAACGAGCGAGAGCCACCATATATTGAGGTGTACTTAGGAGGACTGCCTTTAATTGTCACTGCAACCAAATTAATTATTTATGAGTCTTGTTATAAAATGCACTTTATTGCTGTGTGACACTGTGCCCCTTGCTTTCCTTAAAACTCCTCTGATGTATAACCATATACACGCAAGAAGAGTTCTGAAATGCAACCTAATTTCCATAATCGACCACACAAACACACAAACACACAATCATCAAACAAAACAACACAGAATAAAGAGCTAATTAGTCACCAGAACACCAGATTCTACACCTTAACCATAGTTTCACTTTAACCTTGCAACTTTTGTAAAACAACTAATCAAGCCACAAAGAACCGCCTCTGCTCATCATGTACAGACAGACCCATGCTGGTTTAAGGTGCATAAGAAAGTCAGAGTATGACACCACAAATAGCAATCTCTTATGAGAATGGCTCCCTAGGTTGCTATCTTAGAAGAAGCCTGCACTTTCCCATCATGTTGCCTGAAATTTCAGTTTTCTATCGCAATTGGTGTCCAAGTAATGAAAACCCTTCCTAAAGGTACATTCTAGGCATCCAAGAAATATTTCTTTTTAAGGCCAGTGAGAAACTACCTTACTGTAAGAAGTCACCTCAACATATGCTTATTTAAAAACCCAAATAATTTTTCTGGAAGTGTTTTTGGACATTTCTATAGTGAAAGTTGGGGAATCATGGTAGAATATAACTAATATTTGAGAAAGCCCACAAACAGTAAACATCCCCGAAAGGGCAGACAGACACAAACACAATTCAATTATAATAGAAGTAATGATTACAGGAAGCAGTTAGATATAGTTATATTCAGACCTTACTGGCCTAGAATAAGCCATCGTACAAAACCAATGCATGTACGATTTTCTACATGAAAATAAAGTTAAGAGATGTTGCGTGGCTGTTGGGAAAATAAGTCTGATTTGCAGAATCATCAAATCATGGATTGACCTTCAAGCAGTTCAGCCTTCCTTAGAATACTCCTATTTAATCTTCTGTACAACACCGTTATTGGGGATAAATTATCATCTGTTACTGTGCAAGATTGTACTGCTTGGTTTCATTATGTTTGGGGTTACAAGTATAGTTCTGACCAAAGAGCTATAGGTAGAAATAATATATGTCACTCACATGTTATAGCATTTAATTGTCTATTCAAAACCTCCACAGTATATTCCTTTTCCCTCAGTCACAATGACCAGCAACATTCAAGATGGCGGCTGTTCCCTGTGCCCGGGTTCACTCAGATGCTGAAAGTATCCCCACGAACCCATGATGAATGTAGAGCAGGGATAGTACTGCTTGGCGCTCCTGAGCTTTGGCCTTGTCTGCTAAGAAGAACTGGATGACATCAAAGACAGTATTCAAAGGTATCTTGTTTTATTTGAGGATTTCTCAAGATGTTTAATTTTTATATTTTATACTGGCCCCATATCCATCTTCCTATTAGTAAACACATTTTGCCTCTCGAACCTAAAGAATGCAGAGCTGATTCCTCTTTTAGGTGATTGCCAAGTATGTTCAGTTCATCATTCGTTAGCAAATATTATCGATTGTCTTTTAAAAGCCTGGCAATGAGCTAGATGAGCAGAACCAAGAATAAGTAAAACACAGGTCCCGCCACAGTTTGCACTGTGGTTTTCTAGAAGGTGTACTTTCAGGCCCTGTGTATAAATAGCACTAAAGCGGTTCTCAGTACCACTGCGATTGCAATTCTGTCTGTCATCTCACATGTTTTTCTTGTCGTTTACTTATTTTTAAATGGTCCTCTAGTGCAAGTCAATATTGGGACTTCCAGAACAAGGGTCAAGGAAACTGCAGGTTAGGTCACTTCTTAAATGACCTAATCATGAGAAGAGGATTTTAAAGCAAAAATACATGATTTCTGTATGAATTACTACAGCTCTCCATCCACATCTCTGGTATAAAGCTTGCGTTTTGTTACGATTGTCAGAGCCTTTTCTTATGACAGCCCAGCCTGGCACAATATACAAGCCCAGTTGTTTTAACTCCTCCCTCCTCCCCACCCCCTCCTCTCCCTATGTGGCTGACATGTTTCCATGCATAAAAATTAATGTTCCCATTTTAACTGACTTGCTTGGCAGGAGCAAGTTTGTAAGCCAAAGCAAACATGGAAGGAGGGAAAGAAATAAAGCCCAAACAAGAGGGATGAAGGGTGCACTTGGGGGGTTTACCAAATGAGTACCAGTGCTACGTCCTGTACAGAAGACCACGTCTATAATTTTTTAAACTGATCAAACTGATGCTACGCAGTTCAGAGTAACAAACTAATAAATTAAGAATAAGCGCCCTTAATATCAGAGGCAAGTAATAGAGTTTATGTTAAAATTACAACGATATAAGAAACATATAATTTTAGATTTTCTGTTGGATATGTATTTTTTCATTAGAAATTTCACTTTCCCGTTCATCATTTTGCTGTTAATGGTGCATAATTCTTTTATACCTTTGTCCATTAGGAGCTTTATAAAGCACCGATTCTGAAACACTCTTAGGCACAGGCCTCAGCTAAAATAAGAGTTCAGGTTAAAGCTGCTAATTCTCCTATTGTCATTTCCTTTTCCCTGAAAAGACTCCTATTTTCACAGTTATGATAGCCTGGAAGGAGTGTGTGCTGTGGGCCTTCAATTATACAGAGAGAACTCGGTGGGTGGTATGCTTACAGAATAACAGGAGACTAGCACCCAGCAAGGAGGGTCATTAAATAATAGATATGTAAAGTATAATTTTAACATTTTATGTAAAATGATTTTAAAATACAAGGATAATCTAGAATTAAATGATTATTCACATTTGGACTCTCCATAGTTCCTGCTATGTGTACCATTTAAGTGAATATCTAATAACAATAGCTAATTATGAGGATTGCGAGGACAGGGAAGTAATATTTTAAATCATTTTTATATATGTTAAATGAGGACAAATAGATTAAATAATTACCTGCCTACAACTATTTTACTCTGGGGGAAAAAAAAAACAGGAAGGAAGAAAACCTGATAGAGAAACACATGGAGATGTGGATCGAATGTAAATAAACTACCAGACTCCTCCACCCCAGGTTAAGCCCAAACGCTGTACAGTCACTCCTCAGTTACCCTCAGCCTTGATACATTGCCCCATTCCAGCACAATGTTCCTGTAGGTCATAGAAATACGGTGTATTTTTCTCCAAAGAAAAAGCAGATTGAAAATTTATATTTCCTCCTTGTCACATCCTATTCTCTTAAAGAGTCAAAGCGAAATATATGGCGGAACTAATGTAAGGCCCAGTGTTTCATCCCTATGTATGACCGATCTATAACTGCAGCCGTAAAACTTTCAAAATCAAATGACCCTTTTTATGTCTACTTTTATTTCTCTTGTATTCCAGTTGCAAAGAAAGTCTATAAAACACTTGCACTCTGTACCTTGAATATTCAGCTCAAGTTGTCAAAATAATGAAGGAATGGCTGCGGTTTAAAAATAGATTTGTCTGTGACCTTCATTAGAATAGGTAAAAGAACTTCACTACTGAAAGAACCTACACGACTAAATAAGCTGTATCCAGACTTAATTTCTAGGCAAGAAAAGGGAAAAAAAGAATTCAGGACATTCAAGTGTTTTCTAAGATTTGATTTCATCTGAAAGATTCATTTTTTTAGTCTGTTTTAACTATCTTCATTATTCTATCTTATTTTAAAGATTGGAGTTCTGTTTTAATATAATTATAATTCTTAAGATACACATGGGTGGGCAATGTTTTGTTTAATTTTAATTTCTCAGTAAGTGACCACATTCTGTGATCAGTAAATTAGTATGGTAAGGAACACATGCTTTGACTATAATATCATAAGCTAACAAAATCCACACAAATAAGCGGGCAGCACATTTGACCAAAAAGCATGATCATGACTGTATTGCAGTATTTTTGTTAGCTGCAAAAAGTATGCAATTCCCAGGGAGTTGTTATTGGTTGGTTGGTTGGTTGGTTTGCTTACTTCGTTTGATGACTTATCTGCCTGGGGTACAGCAGTTCTGAAAACTTATCTCAGCTTTGCCATTGTTTCTGAGTCTCTCTTTTCCTACCTATGAGCTAAGTGGTTGAATTAATTAATCTCTAAAACCAGTCCTAGATCTGATTCAAGAATACTTGAAATAGACTATAATCTGCCAATCTTTTCCATCTATAAAATGTTATGTTTCTCAATACCTTATGCTGTCCACTCCTTACAATGGTAGTGGTAACTGAACTGTTCCATAATTCATCTTGAAGAGAAGAGTAGGCACTGAGTGGGTAGCCTATCTTCCAAATAACTCCAACCCCCATACCTTGAGTATCCATTACTTTGTTTAGTCCTGTCTCCAATGAGTCAAGCCTGGCCCTGTGTGACCAATGGAATATAGAAGAAATGGCAAAGCAAGACTTTTGAGGCTAGGTCATAAAAGGCATTGCAGCTTAGATAATATACTCCAGGGAAGCCAGCTGCCATGTTTTGAGGTTGCTGATGCAGCCGCAGGCGTAAGCTGCCAGCCAACAGCCCCCGGAAGTTATGTTCAGATGGCTGCAGCTCTCCGATCTCAACCACAAAACCCCAGTGAGAACTGCCCTGTCATTCCCTCCCTGGATGCCTATCCAAAAGAGCCTACAAGCATAATAAATGATCATTTAAATCACTAACATTCAAGTAATTTGGTACATGGCTGTAACAACTAGAAAACACATAAATAGGATGGTAGCAGGAAGAGAAGAAAATTATGATAGAGACAAAAATATCTTCCTATCTCATTAATTCAGTGTTACCCAAAGCAAATAAATTACATGTTCCCTAAAATATGTACACTATTTGTTCAAATCCAGTGGTCACTTAGTATTTTAAGTGCTCAGTATTTTAAGGTGCTTTCTTTTCTGTGTTTGTATGCAGAAACCAAATCACTAAGGCATCGCTGTTGTTTTTAAGGAGCTCAAAATTTTGGTATAAATGGTGCCAAATCTTTCTTTTCTTTAACCACGGGGAGCAATCCCTAAACATGAAAATGCTGCAGCTGTGGCACTGCCCTTCCCAAGCTTCTAAGAAATATGCCCTTGTGCCTTGAAACTTTTAAAGTGCAAAATCAGGAGGAAAGGGATTGGATGAAAAGGATAAAAGTCAAGTGGGACAGGACATGTGGAAGAATCTCCAGGGAGTTTGGAAGAGAGATGCCACAGCAGGTGGGGTGTAAGAAAATCAGAAGATAAAGAATGGAGAGGAGAGGTTCTGTATGTTAGGATGGTGTTTAACTCTCTCTGATAGGCATGAGTAGAATGTGATATTTCTTTTATCAGATGTGCTAGTTGAACCATGCATCATTTAATGCCACTATTCCAGCACTCCATGTCCTGTAAGTTCTTATAAAAGTAAGAAAGTGAAACATATGTCTTAGCAGAGTGTCCCTGAGAATTCTATAGGAGGAGATTCTAACTGGCCCAGAGCAGTCACTAGGGATTGAACCGGGAGTGAAGCACACACAGGAGTGGAGGTGAGAACTCATATAGTTCATTCCAACTGGAGAAGAGAGTGGATGTGCAGAGAGGCAGTTGATGGGCAGGGACCAGTCAGGAGAGGGAGCTTGTACCTTGCCTTTAACTTCTGGCTGTTGGCTCTCAAACATTGGTCCATGAAGTGGCTCCATCAAAGTCCTCCTGAGCTGAGCCCGAGTCAACTGAATCAACAACGTTAGAGACCTTGAGATCCGGTCAGTTTTGGAACTTCTGCTGCAGCAATGAGAGCCCATCAGAAGATTTTTGAGCAAGAAAACAACGTGATGATAGATGTTATTTGGAAAGCTCACTCTGGACACAGTGTGGCCAATAAAATTTAGAAGACAAAGCAAGCTAGGAAGCAAGGAAGGAGACTTTTTAGTACTTCTAGTGATCCATAAAGGCCTAAACCAAGGAAATATTGTAGTATTGGGGATGTAGAGAAAAGAAATGGAAAAACATTTTTGGTTTAGAACCAGTAGATGTCTGAATTGAAAGGACATGGAGAACGTGGTTTATACATTAAATCTCCCTTTGCTCTACCCCCTCACCCTCCACCCATCTGATACTGCCTACAAATATTTTACAGAGAGCATATGCTTGCATTCTAGCACTGTTGAAAACGGCTCAAAATCTAAGCCTGCCTTGTTAAAGAGCCACAGTGGAAATCATTCACACATAGAAAATTAATTAGAAAATCAACGAATGGAAAGTATGGAACACTGATATTAGATCATTTCTCTTTTAAATGAGAAGCACCACGGCAAAGGAAGAACATACTGGAAATAACAACCACATATCTCAATAACTTCATAACTTTGCCTGCAGAAATTCAGAGAGGCTATGTTGATTTGCAGGAATATTGACCATCTTGGTAAAGTCCATATCTCTAAACTCAAAATCTAAACTTTCATTTCAGATAAAATTTAGTTTTGTGCATGTTAGGCATTTTCAGGCTCAAAGACTATGTGAATATTTAGAGTATGCTGAGAACAGAGACCATGCCTTGCTCTGTTCTATGTGCTGGGAATTTTATCACTTACATATCTTTATTTATGCATTTATCAATCATATTCCTCTAAGGCATTCACAATGTGCCTAACATGGCCACTGCAAATTCTTAATAAACACATTTTTTTCCCCATAAAGCTTTACAAAGTACATATTATCACATATCTTACATAGTTGGAGTTTCTCCATTTCACAGAGGAGGAAACTCAGGCACAAGTTACTCAGAGGTTAAGTAACTTATGCTGACTCCCACAGCCAGCAAAGAAGAGGCAATTTGAACCCAGGCAGTCTGGCTCCTGAATTTGTGCCTTTAGCCACTTCCATAATATATGCTTTATCAATATTTACCAAACAAAAGACAAATGAATCATTCACTACATGATTTATAAATCCATTAAACAAATTTTTAGGAGTCCCTGTTTTGCACCAGGAACTGTCTTTTACCATCTCTATAGTATAATTATATATTAAGCAATGAAAAATACATATATTAATAATGACGGAGAGTAGAATTTGGCTGAGCTATATCCCTGAGATCATTATTCTCAGAGGAAAGGCCACGTAAATTGAATCTACAGAAACTTTATCTTTTATTTCATTAAATTGAAGATAAATTATTGATTTGGGGGATTTATTTTTCAAAGCACCTACAGTGAATTTTTGGCTATAAATTTTCAAAATCAATACTGACTACTCATAACAAGATGTATTATCTTTTCTCTATAAAGGGAATTCTAAATAGATGAAATGAGGTTATTTTGGAGACTGGAAATTTAAGAAATACCATTTCCATGAAAAACCACATTTTTAAAAATAAACTTTTTCTGGAGACAAAAATCTAATCCTGTGTATTTATTTGTTGATCTGATCGACAACTTCCAGATATTCTGTATGTTACAGGAGAATGGAGACAATACAAAAGAGAATAACAGGAGATAGTGTTTTATTCTGATGTCTCAGAATAAAATTAGGAGGTTCAGAAAGGCCTATTATCATGTAAGTAAGAAAATAAAACTTTACTTCTCAAAAGAAAACCTGATAGAAGGGCATTAACTCAAACTTCCATTTGGCCATTTTAGATGTCAATGATAAAGATATTTATGAAAAGACAAACATAAAATCCATTGTGTAGTTTGCTAAGGGAGGAGGTCTTGAGATTTTGCCCCCTAGTTAATTCATAGAGCTCTTCATTTACTTTTCTAACCAATCTTTACCAGCCCTGTGTCTGTCCACAGAGATCATTAGATTGTAAATACATGAAGGAAAAGACACTTAACAACGTATTATAGATAACCTGGAAAGCAATGTTGTCAGACCCTTGCAAATAAAACCGCTCTTGGATAGCCTTCCAAATCAGCAACCTGAAACTGTAATACACTAAACTCATTTTATTGTTACTACAACTTGATAATATTGATTGTCATGTCTTATCAGGATTTTTTTTTTATTCATTGCCTCATTAAAACTGTTCCCTTAGAAAAGTGGAAGCACACCTTTTATTTCCCTAGGAACATTTTGGACCACCTATTCATCTGGAGAACTTTGAAATGGATTCTTTCACTACAATGAATGTAAGGTAGCAATTTGGTACCTGGCCTGTATAAGAATTATTTATAACAACACTGAATTATGGATAGATCTGGACGGTGCCAACAGTAAGTTGTCTTTGGACAGCAATAATGAAGGAGCATTTTTATAGGAGAACACCTTAGAAGCCTGTGAAAGAAATTCCCGTCTGACAGAGTTATGTAGAAGTATCACATGTAAATGAGTTAGTTACATGAACAGGAGGAAGCTCTAAGTGGCTCCAGGGTAAGGGAAGCTCTGCAGTGTGGGTGGTTTTATTTTTTCCTGCCTTTATTCTAGTGTTGAAATGTTGACTTAACTCCGATGAATATGTGATTGTTTTCCCCCCTTATATTTAAGATGAACTTAAAGGTTTCGATAACAACAAATAGGTCTGTAAAACCCTAGCGTCATTTTCAGTCTTGTGGCTTTGTTGTTTCTTTTCTTTTTTTAGTTCATTTTTTCCATCGCAATCTCTATTCTTTGGGACATAGTTCTTTTCCACAGCTAGCCCACTGGAAAACATGTAGCCTTTGATTTCTGGAATTCAGAGTTGGGAGATCATGAATATTTTAATATTCGTAATTAATACTTTAATATTTAAAAATTATTTTAGTGTGCTTTAATTCTCTGGCATGAATAACTCATCATACTTTTAATATTAAAAAGCCATTACAAAATTCAGTTAAAAAGCTGCAAAACACAGACTTCCAGATTTTACCCAGAGTGAGCAGAATGGGTATCGCTTTCTCAAACACCTGCTATTTCTCATCTCTTCTTGGGAAGAGTATCTAGGTGGTACTGGTTCTCCAGTATTTCTCCCTGTAGAATTCTGGGTTTGAAATAAGAGTAAGTTATTGACGTCCAACTTCCTTTTCTGTTTACAGTTCGGGTTCATTCCTGATTTCTACACTTTCTTCCTCCAAATTTGTGGATCACAACTTAGAAGAACTTGTTAACTTCTTTTTCTCTTTACCTCATATAGATTTTTTTTTTCCTGAAAGAGACTTATACTATGACAACATTTCATAGCGGTTTGAACACTATGAAAGGCAACTGATAAAAAATAATCAAGCCAATTCCAATTAGAAATAAAAAAAACTCAGTATTATTATAATACCTGTCCGATCTGCAAGATGAAAAGTTGATCCTATTAATAGTTGGATACTGAACACACGTTCTTGAAGATGATTTCTTTTACCTCTGGAATGCTGATGAAGGGCTTGACACAATATCATTAAAAGTCAATTAAAAAATGAAATCGCGGATGCCCTCTGCCAGGCCTTCTATGCACTTGGAATTAGAAGGCTTAGTTTCCAAGCTAATCATTTCAGAAGTGCAACTCCACACCCAGGCAGGCAGGAAGATCCCCAATGAAGGAGATATACAAACAGGTTTCAGTAGGCACAGACGGCTACCCTGGGGCCGGGTCCGCTGCTTATTTGTGTACACGGTATATGACTGTGTACGGAGCAAGAGGGGATTACAGCTGATACGCGGTCTAATTTGACACACTGCAACCGAAGAAAACTTTACAGGGGAAAACGAAAGGTGAAAAACCCCTTTTGGAGCGAGCTTTTACGTGAAATGCCACAGTGTTCTCTAATTATTGCAATGTGAAAATCATTAGAATAAATAGCAGCAAATCTATTTTGTTCCCTGATTCCTAATTACAATACACAGGCCGCAGATAATAGCCTTTTGTTGTTGTTGTTGTCACTATTTAGCAACTTTGAGTAGTTTTTAGCAGTCCACCCTCTCCATTGTACGCTGCTCTGGATTGCAAGGCAGTTCTGCACATCAGCATGTAATTTCCCCCAAGGTTGTATAAAATTCATTAATATAAAACATTAGCGCCCAGGAGCTGTAGGCCTTCTTATTTTTTTGTTAAGTGTTTAAATCCATTGACTTGTAACTGGATTTTAAAGTGACATTTTTTCCTTGCTGCCTCTGATTCAGTCCAAATTTAAAAAAAAATAATAAAATAAAATAAAAAGATGCCAGATGTCATGAGGCCAATAAGCAGGTGGGCCGAAGCTTCTGTACCAATTCAAACTGGCACCGCATCAAACCTGGTGGGTATAACCTTTAATTCACTGCTTCCCTGGCACCAGATCTAGTGCCATCTGCTCAGCCTTGCTAAGCTGTGCTTGTTTCTGTGCAGGGACGGTGCCAGCAATGCAAACTGTCTCCTACATGTGCAGGGAATCATCAGTGCAACTAGTTTTTCGAGACCCATATGGTGGCATCTGCGAATGCACACTGTCAGCATCGCTGCCTGTACTACCCTGCGAGTTTTAAGAATGGGAAGAGAGAATGCCAGCTTGTAATTCACGATAGAGGGCCAGGAGGAAAACTTTTTCCTTCCTTCTGAGGGCTTTTATTAAGGTCTTTTGAAGAGAGCACCAAGGCATTGGAAGATGCTTGACTTTAGCTCAGAGGCCAGGAACTCTGAGAAGCCTCTGTGAACATCACACCCAGAAAGAATCCTCTCCTGTGTTTACTGGATCAACAGAAAGCAAAGTCCTCCTTAGTTCATGGCACCAACACTCCAGAAAGCTATTTTTAAAGAATTCTTTCCTATTTCCAGTAAGACATGGAATACTGAGATTCAAATATATATGGGGTTGTGAGGGTGGGGTTATCTTGTTCTTCCAAGAAATAATGAAGAAGGGAGACCAGATTTGTTCCATCACTGCCTCCGTTCAGTGTGCCTTAGAGAGGCCAAGCGTTTAGAACTATGGTCTTTACGAAGAATGACCCCTCACCTCTTTATTCATTTTATATTATTTGCTGAGCACTGATGAGGTGAGCTGAAGGAAACACACACATACACAAACACACAACCACACACACACTCACACCTCAACCCTGCCTTGCAGAATGCCCGGAGAGGCAGTAAGCTACATGCAAACAGCCAGCTGCCTCAGAGCCCCCAGCTCTCAAATGAACTGGTGAGGTTTCTAGATGCATGCCTACTGATAATCACTGTTTCACATCGCAGGACAAATGCCCTGAGCTACACTTCCAGTGGACCTACCAGGAAACTCTTAATCAGCTCGCTGCTAAACAGACAGATAAATACGATTTGCTAGTTTGCGGGTTTATTATCCATTTCTCATACTGACTACAATTTCCATGGAAGAAATTTTGCTGAGTTCAACATTCTAAACCCAGCTTCTGGCAAAGTGTCCTGGACACAGTGCCTACTTGATCAGTATGTAAGAGGTAAAGAATTGATAAGCACGAAGATAATACTACTTTTAGATAGTCTAATAAAAATAAATACAGTCCAGAAATATATGCGATATGCCAAATATCAGTTAATGCAACTAAATTACTACTATTATTAAACAGTAATAATATAGAAGTAGTAGTATTCCCTGTACACCAACTCTATACCAAACACCTTGCTAAGCATTTTACATTCTTTATCTTATTCTACAACTTTAGCAACCTGTTAATTGTTAATATGAAATCTATTATATGGATAGGAGAATGAGGTCTGAGAAGTTTAGCCAGCACGCGTTACGAGCAACAGTCAAATTCAGCTCTATCTGACTCCAGAGCCTAAGTTTTTAATCACAACATTAACTGGCCTCTCCTCTATCAAAATATTTGGTAAATTCAGCCTGAATCAAATGGAAAAAAAGTGTTATACAAATAGGTTTCTGTTTCTGCCATATGTTAGGTTTTATTTCAAAAGTTTTCTATCTGCTAAACTAGTATTATTAATATAATATTATTAAGTTAAGGATCTGGGGAAGGTAAGTGTTTAGTCTTACTTTTAACTTATTTAAAAGACATTCATAGCCCATCATATATAAAACATATGTGTCTCACTAAGGACCCGAAAATTCTCAAGTATAAAAAATATAATTCTCACTCTGTTAACACCAGTTTCTGACGGTTACATTTCTGCATATATGGGAACTCCTGACTGGTGTATTAGTGATCTCGACACCATCTGGCAAAATAAAAATCTTGAAATACAGGCAGAATCATTTAGGGAAAAGATCAGGATAATTGTAGTGCAATATTTATCACACGCGCATTTGAGAATGTTAATTCACCTGATAAACATTAACAACTAAAACTAAGGAGAGAATACATTTCCTAAACATAAAATTCCTGAAAAATTATTATAATCGTTAAAACTGATGCCAGCGATCACTGTATATATATACTGAGATATTTTAAGCATTACAATCAGAGCCTAACAGTATTGTTTCACCAAAGGCAATGCATCCCACAAAATTATAGTTACCTTGAATTTATACCTATGTAGATTCTATTTTTAGCTTCTAAAGGATCTCTTTTCAAATATTTTTTATGATTCTTTCCCTGTGATTCATTCAAATATATCCCCTCCTTATCCTTCATTGCCTTATCCTATTGCTTCATTCCTTATCCTTATCGTCCTTCCAAGGAAGGAAGGATAGAGAGAGAGAGAAAGGGAAAGAGAGAGGGAGAGAGAAAGGGAAAGAGAGAGGGAGAGAGAAAGGGAAGGAGAGAGGGAGAGAGAGAGGGAAGGAAAGAGAGAGAGAGAGAAAGGGAAGGAGAGAGGGAGAGAGAGAGGAAAGGAACTTCTTTTCTAGCACTTGCTATAGGGAATATTTCCAGCAGAAATTTAGCCAGCCAAGAAGCCAGTCTCAAATGTTCATTTCTTCTCAATAATTACTTTTACTAATGCTAGGGAGATACTAGAACAAGATGGACAGGGTCAGAAGATACTGAGATTTTGGAGAAGCAAATAGATTTTTAAAACACAATTTTAAGTAGCAGAGTCCGTACACTGGGAGCAGAAAGGAGGTCACAGTGCAGGGAGCACAGGCACAAACTCTAATAAACGCTAGTGACCATGTGCCCTTTAAGAATATGCCTAATCTCAGGCTGCGGTAATATTTCTAGTTCACTGAATTGATTCAAGAATCAAATACAATAATGGATGTGACACCTTGTTGTTCAACGTGGCATGCGACACAAATGTAAGGTGACTTTTCATAAGCATTATTATCATTCCTTATTGCAGGCCACGGTCCAAGCACTTTTGTCAACAGAAAAAGGACAGACAAGACTCTGATCATCAGGAAAGTCTGACTCCAAACGGCAGATGCCCAGAAAATGACCACTTTGCACATTTCAGTTCCACCTCATCTCACACCGGAGCTGCCAGGTCAACTGACTTGAGCTTCCTAACCCTGCGTCAGCACATTTTGGTTCTCAGTGACCTCAGTCCTCATTTGCATTCAGGTATGTCTTTCAGCTTGGAAGCTGTTCAGAGTTTAAACCTCAATGGAAAATCTCTTGACTAAGACTCATTGGAGGAGATTAAATATCACCCCAGGGCACCTGCCTGAAATGGCAGGACTGTGGAAGCGCTGTCCGGCATTCTCACTCCAGCCCAGCCTCCCACAGCAAAGACCAACAAGGCCTTACACACAGGAGGGTGAGGGGAGTGGGGCACTGCTCTGCTCTGTCCTCCAGCCTTGGTGGCACTACGTTTGCCTTCCTGGACATTCTGCTGCCTCCTCTTCTCACCTCTTCCAGACTCTTTGTGAAACTAGGCCTGTAACAGCACAGAACAAAAGCACAGGCTCATTAACGAAAACACCGTAACGGGAGCGTAGGTGAAAACTCACTTACCAGCCACATGATTTAAACACTTTACATATTTAATCCTCACAACAACTCCATTTGATAAATGAGAAAACTAAGGCCTGGGGAGGTGAAGAAGCAGGTAAGGATACACAAAAGTAAGCAGCAGAGATGGAATCCAAACCCAGATGTATCTGATAGCCATCGCTGAGCTCTCGGACCCGTGCTAGGGGTGCGGTGCCTACTGAAGAGGAGGTGGCAGGCTGAGAAGACAAGAAGCCAGGGGATTGTCACAGTGCGTCATGCAAGACTTCTTTCACATGAATTTTTGGGGGGTGTGTAAACAAGTGTTTGACATTAAAACAAAGAAGATGTATTATGGAGTAGAAAGCCATGAGATTATGATTTTTTAATTAAAAAAAGGAAAAAGTTGAAGTAACCACATGCACACCAGGGCTGCTTAGTCATAGGCAGAGCTTCTGTCTTTCTGTCTTTCGGGGGAGCCCAGATAAAGGGAAGCAAACCGTGACCACCATCAGGGGCTCCTGACTTACCCCAATCAATTCCTCCATAAACTAGTGTTTTTCAGATTTTACCACATATTACTATCATCAGGGGTGGGAGTTGTTTTGTTCTTTTCTTTTCTTCTCGTGTGTGGCCTTCACCTACAAAGATTTTGATTCAATTGGTCTGGAGTGATTCTAGACACCCAGTATTTTTTAAAAGCTCCACTAGCTAGATACGAGAACGGCTCTACAACAAAAAATATGTGTGATACTGTCTTTTAAATAAACATGCTTTAAAATGCTCCTCTTCGTTCATTCAATGAGTATTCACTTTGTGCCAACCTGAGCAGGAGCCTGCACTGGAGACAAGGGTAGGAAGGCTCCTCACCTTTTGATGGGGTCAGGTCCAGATAAAACCATCATACGCTGAAATGTCGTAAGTCATTTAAGACACTTCACCTCCTGAGCACCATAGCTTAGCCTGGCCTGCCTTAGATGTGTGTCCATTAGCCCACACTTGGGCAAACTCATCTGGCCACACTGTGTACTGCAGAGCACCAGATGTTTCCCTCATCATCATGTGACTGACCAGAAGCTGCTGCTCACTGTCCAGCATCACAGGACACAGTATTTTACTGCATTTCACTAGCCCAGGAAAAGATCAAAAATTTGAAATTGAAAGTAGAGTTTTGGCCAAATGCATATCACTTTCACACCTTTGTAAAGCTAAAAATTGTAATCAAACCATCGTAAGTGGGCACTTGAGAACCGTTCCCCAGTTCACGTCTAAGACTCTTACCCTTGGGTGGTGTCGTTACTTTTCATTTCCCCATTTTTTCCTTCAGACAGATTGCATTCAATAGGAATTTGAATAAACTTTTCATAGCCTTTATTTCTGGCTTGTGGCAAATAAAATGGCAGAGGGAAGAAAAAAATAAGTCCATCCTGATGTCTCCAAGAGATGAAGTTGTTGCGGGACTAGTGCCAATTGAAGGCCAAGTAGAGGCAGAGGGAACAGAGAAACGGAAACTTCTCCATGCCTGTTCTTGCTCCCTGTCTCTTTTATGCTACATAGAAGTTTGTTCCAAGGCCTTTCACATATAAACCTGTTTTACAGCTACTTTACAGAGCACTGAAACTGATACACTTTGGTTAACAATAGTCAACAGAGAAGTTCTTTGAACACAGCTAAGATCACATGATCAAGAAGTAACAGTATTTTAGTCCAGGCAGAGTGACTTCCAAGTTGCTTATCTTAACAATTTATTGTTTCAACTTTCTATATTGAAAACTCCTGGGAGGAAGGGGACTGGGATCCAAGTTATAATTGCTCTTTTGACATGGAACTATGATGGATTTGGGAGCAATGGCATTAAAAAACTCAAGTAGACACAAGGAGATAATACTGTGGCATTAAGGGAATGGTGTCATCTCTGATGACTGCATTGGTTTTTCAGACCTGTGGAGTCAGAAGGGGTAGATCGGGGGAGAGAGATGGAGATTTAAGGTGCTGGAGAACATGTGCTCTCCTGTCACATGGCTGCCGAAAGCTGTAACTTGCCAATCATATGTTATTCAATGCAATGAATGCTGCAGCTAGAGGAATCTGTGGGCTCTTTGCCAAATCATGTTCAGGCCCAGAGTATCTTAGGAAGAGCAATAATGCATGGAGAAAATGCACAAGCCTGGCAGGAGGCAAAGCTGAGCTCAAATTTCCCCTTACTTTGTCTGAGTGACCCTATAATATTTAATCTGATGGAGCCTCGATTTTCCCATCTGGAGTCTAGAGATAATATAATTATATTTTTAATAAACCTAAAGCATTGCATAAGATAATGTATTTAGATTTCCGTGATGTGTGGTGGCAAGTTTATGAATGCTGGTTAAGTTTTTGAAAACATGCTTTTAATTTATAGAGGATGGTTTAGCTTGCCCATGAACCAAGATGATTATCAAGGTCTGGGAAAGTCTTCGCTAGTCTACAGGTGAGAACCGGCCCCTCATTATCTGAACTTTTATGAATTAGTTTGTATTCAGTTTGCCTTCCATACCAGTGTTTCTAGCAGATGCAATAATTCCTTAGATTATTCAAGCAAGAAACATTTGCTTTTCAACCCTCTGAATGAGTTCACAGTCGGACGGTAGAGATTCAAGATTTTCCTTTATTATTTTTCAAAAATGTCATTTGATGACAAACTGCTCCACATACTCCTTGAGTGCAAGAGTGGGGCCAATTAGGTGGTCCTGAGACAATTATTTAGGTTAGTATTTCTCTCCTTTTAAAGATTCTCTTTGAAGAAAAAGGTGTCAGACAGTGATTTCTATTATATTAATATCACTGCATAACAAGTCATCCTAAAACAGAGAGGCTTAAGCCATCAACAGTAATTCATTCTTCTTTCACAGTTTCCTGGGTCATAAATTTGGGAAGAACTTGCTTGGACGGCAACTACTGGCTCAAGGTCTCACACAGGTGCGGTGAGATGGTGGTTGGTACTGGAGCAGCTGGGGGCTAGCAGGGCTTCTCTCCTCATTTAGCCACAGGGATTCTCCACATAGTCTCTCCATATGTACCAGTTTGGATATTCACAGTACGGCAGCCTCAGGGCACACAGGGACTTGTGCACCAGCACTGAGATCCCTGGGCTGACGTGCAATTGCCCTTTATTGCCAAGCATGAGAAGTCAAGCAGCATCACTTCTGTTGATGACAGGAGAGTCACAGTCCTATTCACAATGGAGGAGAAGGGAATTAAGCTCTAGTCTAAGAAAGGGGCAAGATTCTAGGACAGCATGTGGCATTGTTTTGGCCTCCTAGGAAAATGTAATCAGTCCCAGATAGGCATTAACAAATCTGGATGTATAGACACAGATGCTTGAACCTACCATATACATGAATTTATTGAAAGTTTATGTATCTCTCTCTCTCTCTAACACACACACATGCTCACACACACATGCTACACATAGTCTCTCAAAATAAGCTCTGTGGACCCCTTCCAGTAACAGAATCATCTGAGGCCTGGCTAAAATTGCTTGGCTGACATGTCATCCACCCTTGATGATAGTTTGCATTTAATTTTCCTTAAGTTGCAACACATTCTAGTCCCACTCCATGTGCAATGAGGTCTATGATTATAGTGCAATGAGAATTGTTCCCAGGTGACCCCAGAAGCTCAGCCTGAGCTGCCTGAATAATGGGACCAAGCCTCGTCTTCTAGGGAAATCTAGAGCCATTCATACCCACTGCTTCTCTCACCGTAGGGGTTGTACCTGAATGAGGGGTGTCTTTATCCCAACCAGGAGAGTAAGGAATTTCCCCTCAAGCCTCAGCTCTCTGGGTACTGGTCGCCTTCATTATCAGACAACTCCTATGAACTCCACTCAAGTCTGGACTGTCTGCTGTCCAGACAGCTTGTGGATGTCTGTCATGCTCTCAACCCTAGAGGAAAATATCTTCCTGGGACACAGACGCTGCACACAGCTTCACTTCCCGTTCTCCTATGTCAAGCCATCCTTTCCTCTGATTACCAAATTTCCTTTCCCAGGTTCTTTAGAATGCCCATTTATTTTAGGAGAAGAGAATGATACACAATGAGCCTTATATATTTTGACATTGTTTCTATGCAAAGGACATATGTAAGAAAACTGAAATTATTTGCTCAAGGATCGTGGGAATAAAACTGAAAACTGTTGGCTCTGCTGTTTGGCATCTCGTTCACCTTGACAACTTGCAGTCACATATATGCCTACGTGTCTACTTAGTAAGGGAATTGATTATTCATGGCAAAATTATTGGCCTTTATATCAGGATTCTTTGCACGGAGTTGCTTCAAACTTGACATGTTGACATGCTAAACCTCAGAAATCACACACTGGCCCTTCATAGAACAAATGCAACTCACGGCACAGCTCTGTGGCCTGCATACTCAGAATTAATAGCTAAGATATAAAAATAGAGTGATAGCTTTAAAAATTGGATTTGTAGCTTCACTTAAAAAATCAGCAGAGCTGACATCACAAGGCTCATGTTGCTTCTTGTCAATAATCAATTGATGGCGAGTGGTAGCTGCTGTCTTTTTACCCAGCCAGGGGCTAATCTGTTTTTCTTAGTTTGCATAACCTCCTTGGGCCCTAAGGGCATTCATTTGGGGGCACAATAAATTTTATATCTCAAATACTGAGCTGATCAAATGATGAATACCCCAATGAGGCGTAAGTTGTAACTGGCACATCTATTGCAATACAGGGGAACAGTGAAAACATCAAGAGAGCTACTCAATGTACAATCACCCAGGAGTAATAATGGAGCCATTTGGTGGTAATTTATCTGTCAACCTCAATATATACCTAGATTTGGGAAGAGAAATAAACATCTGAGCAGCCTAAAGATATGGCATAAAAACCATGTACTAAAATTTATGGACCTTACTAACAGGTGAGCCCTAAACTCTCATTCTACACTGTGGAAAGACCTCCCCGAAATGCATCTATTTATATTTCAAACAACAAGGTATGTGAGTTCCCGTTGCCCCAAAAGTATCTTCTTGAAACTGGATATTACCATTTTACGATTTGAATTTCAGACATGAGAAAGAAAAAAGACAGAAAATAATAGAAAAGAAACCAAAACTAAGAAAGGGGGAAGAGCCTTGTAATTTTCATTAGCTCCTGAAATTGTCACAGGGTACAGTGCAATAATGTGTATTCATAACAATGACCAGGAGTCATCAGGGAAAGGTTAATGTTCAACTAACTCCATTTTAAAAGGCAGACATTTTTAGTGATCATGTATTTTCCCTTTGGAAAAATAATCATGGACTCTATCTGGAGCCTTAAAACGTATGTCTTTTGACTTAGTAATTCCATTTCTGGGACTGTATGTTAAATAAGCAAGCCCCATGTAGAAATCTCCCAGTGTACATGAATATTCACTAATATATTATTTGCTCTAGCCATGAGATAAAATACAACAAAATAAAACGTGAAATTGAATATCCAATGGAAATTGAGTATTTTCAGAACTTAGGGGATAACTCCTTTAGAGTGAGGGATTAGCAACTCTTACAATAATATTTATTTACAAGAGCAAAAGAAAAATATTTATACAGAATTGTGCAGATAATATAGTCATGACTATATTAAATAATG
The DNA here is from genome assembly GCF_000181295.1 of Otolemur garnettii. Classification (NCBI taxonomy): domain Eukaryota; kingdom Metazoa; phylum Chordata; class Mammalia; order Primates; family Galagidae; genus Otolemur; species Otolemur garnettii. Next base: position 33,314,603 of record NW_003852399.1, on the reverse strand, counting down.
TATGTACAAAAAATAGGGCAGAAACAAATGTTTTAAAATAAATAATAAAATAAACTATGCCCATCATATTTGAGTATTGAAACTACAGATCACTTTTCATTAAAAATTTTTCCACATGATACAAATTTTTCATAATGGTCTTATGTTAATTTCATAATGAACAGAACCAGGGAACACTTATTTTAAAGATGCATATCCCTTAACAGAATCTTAGTAAGTATCCTAGCTGTTATACAAAATGTTTGTTTCTAAACAGTTACACTAATATGCGTTTAAGTGGTAAGTTTCAATGATCTGAGGAAATCTTCACCAAAATTGAACATGTTATTTACCAGTTACAATAGACAAATTAGATATTAGTACATATGAAGTATTTCTAACTTTTACCTGCCTTACTATGTAGACTAGAAGGTGTACTGGTGATCATTAATATCATAGTACGTATTACTGATAATTTTTTTAGAACCTATCTATCTTCTCATTACTGGGCATCTACCTAGAAGAAAAAAAATCATTTTATCTTAAGGACATTGCACTAGACCAGTGGTTCTCAACCTTCCTAATGCCGTGATGTATGTTCATTGTTACAGATGGGTCGCAACCCACAGGTTGAGAACCGCTGCACTAGACTGTTCACCATTGCCAAATTGTGAAACAACCTAAATGCCCACCAACCCAGGAATGGATTAACAATCTGGTATCTATATACCATGGAATACTACTCAGCCACTTAAAAAGATGGTGACTTGACGTCTTTTGTATTAGCCTGGATGAAGTTGAAATATATTCTCCTTAGTAAAGCATCACAAGAATGGAGAGCCAAGAATCCAATGTACTCAATTCTGATATGAGGACAATTGATGCCTAGTACATGGTGAGGGGTGGGAAATAGGGGAGCAGAGAGAGGGAAGGGGGGAGGGGCCGCTGTATATGACACACCTCTTGGGGGCAGGATCCAATTATAAAAGGAATTTTACCTAACAAATACAAGCAGTGTAACTTGGTTCTTTGTACCTTCAATGATTCTCCAGCAATAAAAAAAAACTATGTATATAATATGATATATATATTATATATATTTTATTTATTGCCACAGTAGTGCTACATTATAAAAGACCTCAACAACTTAGTGGCAAACAGTAATACATATTATGAAGTTCATGGGTCTGTGGATCAGAAATTTAGGCGGGGTTTGGCTGGGAAGCTCTGCTGTTAGATGAGCTTGCTCACATCTCTAAGGGTAAGTGTCACGTCCCATCCTGGATGGGTAGCTTGTGGCTACTTAGCTTTTCCCCATACCTCTCATCCTCCTGCAGACTTCCTTGCTTTCATGGTCATGTTCTCATGAGTATCAGAAGGAATGCTCAGGCCCTTCTTTGAGATTCATCTTGGATCACAACTCCCATCTTCACATTGGCCAGCGCAAGTCACATGACCAAACCTCGAGCCAGAGGGACACTCCACTGAGGTAGTAACATGTGTAGCTCCAGAGAGGTGTGATAGAGTTGACCACTAATGTGATCAGTCTTTCACAGTATAGGAAATATTACTCGTTTTCTCTATTCTTGGATGTTGTTCTGGGTTTCTAAGCTGGTGTTGCCATCAATGCAACAATGGTACTGGATTGTTCCGGTACCATTACCAACCCATTAAGCCCAGGGAACATGGCAAGTGCAATTCATCTTTATAACTCCATGCTCTAAGAACAAACAAAAAACTATTGTACTTAAATAAAAAAATTATGAAAAAAGTATGTATTGGGATGCAGCTGAACAAATCTGATGTAGCTGAAGAAAATTTCTCTTGGCCTTGGCTGATGTATATTCATTTCAGAATCAAAAATTGACAAGAGCACCTGGTATTTTATAATGGGTATTTGTTATATTTTACTTTTAAGCTTGCATTTTATCATCCAACACAGACCTCATTTCTACAAAACTAATTCCATGAGAGCATCAGGATGCATAAATGCTCATTGAGTAACTTAATGCTGGATTTAATCAACTGATATTTGAATTACTCTCTACAACATATTAATAGTAGATATGTCTCCACTTTCTAATTCAGTCTGACAGAAATACACTAGGTACGCTTTTCCATCTCTCCCTACCAACGGAGTAATTTTTGTTATGGACAAAGAATTTTTGAAAATTATATCAGCACTTCTACTCACAAGTATATGTCTTATCTGGGAAGTTTTACTAAAAAGTTTGAGGAGAGTATTAGATGAGGAATGTTGTTAGTGGCAGGAGGGAACACATATATTCTCCTTCTATAACTGTCCATGGAGATGGTACGTCAATAAGGCTTTAGAATTAGGAGATGCATGTTAATATGCTTTGTCTCATCATTAAAAATGAAGATAGTACTTAAATCCTTTAGAATTTTACTAGGTGACTAAGGGAGAATTGATGTATAGCAGCATTATAAAAAAGTTATTTGTACGTTTTAAAATCTAGATTATTACTGCATCTTATATTATTGTATTTTATATTATCAAAAGACATGAAATACTGATACATGCTGCAACATGGAAGAACTTTGAAAACATTGTTAAATGAAGGAAATCAATCACGGGAGGCACCTGTGGCTCTAAGGAGTAGGGCGCCAGCCCCATATGCCAGAGGTGGCGGGTTCAAACCCAGCCCTGGACAAAAT
>NW_003852399.1:33205888-33311818 GCF_000181295.1 Otolemur garnettii | reverse complement strand
CCCCCCCGCCAAAAAAGAAAGAAATGTTGAGAATTTGCAAATCTGCAGAGACAGAAGAATTTAGGGGTTGCCTGGGGGCAGGGATGGGGACAGAATGGGGAAGATAAATGAGGAATAACTTGTAATGGTCTTTGTTTTTCTTTCAAAGGGTTTGAAATGTTCTGAATTAGATTGTGGTGATGTTTGCACAACTCTGTAAATATACTAAAAGTCATTCAGCTGAACACTTTTAAAAGGAGAATTTTATGATTTGTGAAATATATCTTGATGAATTTGCAAGAAATTGTAAAGTTAAAAACCTAGCAGCAATGCTTAGAGAAAAGGCAAACATTATGAAGAAGATTAGATGCGAAGAGAATATCTATTATTCATTAAATTGTTTAAGTAAATTGAAATCATTTTTCTAAAATTATATAAATAATTAAAAATGAATTGCACTATCACTTCAATGTAAGTACACGGAGCTAAGAATCATGTCAACTTTATTGCAATGAAAATAAGTGGAAAAGTGAGCGTTCCCCATTAGGTTTAAGAAACGTAGATTATAGAAATACATGAAGAGATAGAAGTAAGGAAGAAAAGGAAATGAAGGGTTCAAATGGAAGAAAAAGATTAACTAAAAGTAAAAATCGGTCTTAAGAGGAAAAGGATGAGTTCTACTTCAGGCCCCAGGTCTCTGTGAGCATCAGTGGTCCGTGAAGGGCAGGTGAGACATGGTTCCCTTCTGAGCTGATTTATCACAGCATAGCTTCTCATTTCTTTTAAACTTTCTTTCTGACTGACCCAAGCATGTCTATATTCACAAAATGTTCACGTGGCAAATATAAATAATACACCAATCTCTACATCATTATTTCCCTCTCTAAACAATAACTGATCATATCACTCGTCTGTAGATTCCCAGAACCTAACTAGCCCTGGAAGGCTTTAGAACACAAAGCTACTTTATAGGTTTTCTCAAAGTGTATATTCACTTATCCGTATTTTATTTATTAACTTTTCCTCAAGATTCTCCTGTCTGTCTTCGTGATTCTCTAAAACAATTCAGATGGTTTAAGAGTCGATACAGGTGCTCACATACCTGATCACAGCAAGCCATACCATGCGCATTCACCTTGATCTCTGAAACCGAAAAGCAACATTACAGTCAGTTCCCTAAGGATCTGCTTCAGTTAGCCTTGGGACACCCAAAGACTGTAGAATAAGAATCGATCTATGTCACATATCCCAGTCACTTTTGTTGAAATCACATGCCCATGTCACCCACAACACTCATATCAGATTATAATACTTATTTCTTCTCCGTCAAGCACCAGCTTAACCTTGGATTGACTTCTTAGCTTACAAGCTACGCAAACTTATTATGAGACAGAAGAAAGCTAAAGTGCATTGAGGAGCGAAGACAAGAAAGGCCACACGGGTCAATCGGAGCCAAAGACGTCCAGTGACAGTTCATAGTCTGTGCTGTCCAAGGTGAAACCTCACAGTCTTAGTCGTCCTTCAATGTTCTGAGATTCAGAATGTGTTTTAGAAAAGAGAGCAAGTTGAAGATTAAATATTTAAAGTATACCAATTTAGTCACAGTGACAAATCAATCCAATTAGGATCTGTATTTGTTTGAAACATTCTGAGTGCTGCTGAGATTGCTGTGAGTAGTGGTTGTGTGAGCCGAGAGATTTGTTCCAGAATGTTCTCAGCCACAGAGAGAGCCCAATCCTGCAGTACCTGCACTGTTAGTCCTATTAGTGCTTCTTCCTGTTTCTTCTACTCTTGGGATTGACTTTTCCCTGACATGGTTTGATCAGCTTTGGGGATATTGTTATAAGCATCTTTATTGTCCGAAGATGGATCTTCCTTTTATCATCCTAGTACCTCGTTGTTCAAATAATAACAGGTAAGTGCTTAGGTAGAATGATAAAATCCAGCAGCAAACATTTAGCTATGACATACAATATACAGTGGGAGGAGGCAGACTTAGCCGCAAAGTTATTTACCCAAATTAATTTTTTCTTCTTTTACAGAGTGTAAGATTCCAATTGGATGCAGTTAAACAACCTGTCATTATTGCATTTGACCAAATATGCTTATGTATTGAGGCCATCCTGAGTCAGACTTTCTGAAATACAAGGCAATAGAAATATGCTAGAAATACATTATTTAGGCTCTCAGAAATATCCATGAAATATTACGTTTGCAAGGCTTTGCTCATATAAATTGCACACCTAAATACTCATCAGACAGTTAAGCACGGTTTGAGAAGGTAATATTACTAAACTCTAATAGTAACTGAGAAGTAGAGAAATAAATTTTATATGAAATAACTAAGGGAAAAATAAAATCAAAATTTAGATATAGATCAGCTATAAGGCAAACATTGACAGAATCATAGTAAAAAAAAGTGACTAAAAATGTCACCATATTTTAGAGATAAATGAAGTTACTAACCAAAAGCCTTTCAAATAGCACTGATGGAAAATTTTTGAAATGAACAGAAAGGGCCAAAAATCATAGAAAAGATAAGTAGAAACTATTCTTACATTGGAAGAGAGATACAGAAAAAGGATTGTAAATTGTATCTTTTTATGGCAAATCGTATCTAAATTAGGCAGAATATAAGTTACAGCTAATCAAACATATATTCTGAAATAAATGCTCTCTTACTAAGATGCTTTATTGATTCTATCAGTATTTTAGAAGCAAAAAGACATGTCAGAGAAAAGTGGATATTTTAGATTATTCTAGGAAGAAAAATATGCATTAGAAATATAATCCTAAAAAAAAAAAAAGAAATATAATCCCGAAATTATTTTTTATTGTTACGATGCAAGTCACCTTCAGAAACAAAATTATATTCAAAGGCAAATCACATATACATATATATATATATCATTATACTTTTGCATATAACATACAAATTTTACTTGGATAACATCTCACTATAATTTCACTTTTTTTAAATGACAATATGACAAGAATCTAGATATTTTAAATTTAGAAGTACATCTTGGATCTAAAACCAAATTTTAAAAATTCAGATGGAAAAGCAGCTACCAGCTCAGCCACCTAAGATATCTGCCAAGAAGCCAGGTGCTCTGTGGGGATCTCTTCCATAGCTTAGCATCTGGGCTTTCTAAGTTGTTACCAAGGGAGGAAAAGGGGGAAAAAAATCTACCTCAATGTGTAGCGCTGAGGTTACTGGCCTCTTCAGAACAATAATATGAAAATGTTTTCTTTTCAACAATGAGGCTCACAAAATGGGAATAGAAATCCAAAAGTAACAAAATACTATCTGCTCTAAAATGTCTTTTCTGCATTATTTTTTAATTTATGTTAAGACTGTATTAGCTTCAGAGTGTTTATCTACGTCCCCAAGAGAGGATTAGCTAGGAACATTCTTTGAGATAAACTAAAAGAACTATTTGGTGCTGGCACTGTGAAAATTTTCTGATGTGCAGGTGTTTGTAGTATTTGTACAGTTGCCTGATTGGTTTTCATCCAGGTAAATCCACAGAGAATAAGGTTTATCGTTTCAGGATGGAGAGGTGCAGAGGCTATTACAGAATATAGTGAAAACCTGCCACTAGCCACTTCCATGCTGTTTTCTAAAGAGTTTCGTGTTCTGACTTTGAGAATATAAGCAAACCTTCTCCTCCTCATTGAACACTTCTTGCTGATCTTTGCCGAATCACGTTCATCTTACTTTTTGCCGATGTCTTTCATAATCAACTATATTCATAACTCTTCATTGACATTAAAAGTAAAAATATATATTATTACTAAAACATAATAAAATAAATCAAATAGCTTGTTATTTTCACATATGCTTTACAACAGTGATGGGAAAAAGAGTTCATTCATTTATTCAATTATTCTGTCAAAATTTTGTGAAGCATTTGAAATTTTCCAGGCACTGAGCTGGGTGCAGAAGACAGAAGTGATCAAAGCAGAAATGATCTCTGCCTGGAGAGACAAGTAAAACTGGTTTTCATGTTACAGTTGTAACCACGGTACCAATTTGTAGTCAATGTTGCATTCCACAGGCTCTATTAGATCATGTGCTGAATTAATAAATGATTTAGCCATATATTGACACAAATAGGGAGCCTAGGACTTAAATTTCTTGAACTCATACCACTGCCAGCCTCAGTATTGCATATTGACTATGCTATGATTAATTTAGCTATTCTGTTAACAGACAGTACTTTTTTTCTAATTTCTTCCTATTACAGTGATGCTCTAAGAACATTCTAGTGCATGTTTCTCTGCACACGTATGTAAGTACTTCTCTAGGACACACCCCCAGAATGAAATTGCCTGGTGGTATGGCATGCACATCCTCCAAAATTACTCTCCAAAATGGTTGTACTAATTTACGCTTCCACCAGCAGTGTATTAGAATTATAATTGGAACATAGTTGTGTCAACACTTAATACTGCAAAACTTAAATTTTGCCAATCTGATAAATTTAAAATGTACCTAGTAGTTGTTTTGATTTGCATTTTCCTGATTACTAGTGAATAAAGCATACTTTCATTAAAAAAATGACTTAGCCAAAGATTCCTCATCTTTGAAACCCTTCATTCATGGTGGAAACTGTCACATTGGAGATTGGGAAATGATTTTTTGGGAGGTTGCCTTTGAATGAGGTTCTGTGATGAATCCTCCAGACAAAAATAAGCGGGAGGTTGAGTGCGCCTGTCCCTTATCTCAACCTTCCGAACTGCAGCATGGAGAGCTGAATTGCAGAGACGGCCTAGACCACTGTTTCTGCAACAGAACAAAAAAGAGTTGTTACTGTGTTAGGTCTGGCCCGCTCTCTCAGAATCTGTCCAGCGAGGAAACTGAAGCTGCTCTGTGCCCCAGATGTGGGCCAGAAGGAGTGAACGCTGGCCTGGAGCTGTTCTAAATTCTGCCATAAAGGGCAATATAAGAGGGTGATAAGAACCTGAAGATAAATTTTATGTGGTGTAGACCTTTAAAAAAGTGGGAGGTGCTAAGGGATTATAATAAGCAAGAGAAAAATGCTTACCCTCTATCACAGGAAGTACAAAGTAAGGGCTAGGTAATGTGAGTAAAGCACTCATCTCAGGCACAAAATTTAAGGGAGCACAGAAAAAAGAAAACTCAGTCATCAAAATAAATAATATTTAATGCAATATTTCAACAAAATATAAGAATTGATGCCAAGAATCCATGATGAATGAAATGTCAAAATCCTCTAAAAAGCCAAGATCCAAGCCTGGACTTACATATCTCTGTATTGCTTGCCTCAATCTAATCCTGACTTTCTAGGGAATGTTCCCAGAAAGGGCTCCTGAAAAATAGAAAAAAAACGAATCTGAGAGCGAGTCAGCTTCAAACAACTTCCAGCATGGCAGGCCCAGAAAGAATGAAGTTCTCTTATCCCAGGACCAGCCAAGTGAGGCTAAATGCTCCTTTGACTATTATTCTTGCTCCCTTCCCCATGCAACCATCACCCCCATTTCTGCTGGGGTCAGAACCTGCAACTAGTAGGTGGAGGGAAAGCATGAGGGTTGTGTGTAAAAAAGCTGACCATGCCAGTGTGAGTCTGCTTTGTGCCTCAATGTGGTCTTTTTATTATTTAAGAGTTATGGGTACTGTCGAATATTTTGTAACACTGTGTTCAGGAAAGTTTTCCTAAATAAGATTAATATTTAAAAAAAAAATTAGAAAAGTATTCCATAAAGGATACAATGACAAGTTGTAGAGACTTGGGAGAAAATAATCTCAAATCATATATTAATAATCATTACATATAAGTAAAGAACTTTTACAAATACAGTAGAATCTCTGCAATTTGGCCACCCAAGGGACTGTACTAAGCAAGCAACACTGGAGGTGGCAACATAAGGAGCAAGGCCTGCTGTACTGATATGGACATGTGTGCCTATATGGTCTATGAAAATTAGATCAACTTAAGGAGGTGGTCAATGTAGGTGGTCAGCTATGGAGGTGCTACTGTAATTACCAAAATATTCAAGTTATCCATAAAAAAAGGGGCATCAAACATAAGATATATCAATGATGATAAAGACGCGAAAGGTGCTTAGTGTAATTAGTAATGATGCAAATGCCAACAGAAACCAAAAAAAAAAAAACCAAGTTCCATTTTCCATCCAGTGAAATGGCTAAAATGAAAACTATTAACACCGCCACAGGGTGAAGAGGATGTGGTAGACCCACAGTTCTCATCCATTTTGATATGGGCAGCCACTTTAGGGACTAGTTTGGCAGTTTCTTAGAAATTTGAATATACACCTACTCTGTGATCCAGACGTCACTACCTTTCCCGAAGGGAAATAAAAATATCCTTCCTCTCAAAGAATTGTATCTGAATGTTCTAGCCCCACTATTCACATCACGCACAATACTCAAAGAGTCAAAATAACTCAAATGTCTATAAACTGATGAGAAGATAAGCAATGTGTTACTTTCATACCATTGAATATTACTCAGGAATGAAAAGAATGAACTTCACACACAAAAACACATAATAAAGGCTCAACCTGTTATAGTTTTGTTCTTTTGCTTCTAGACATCCATACATCTCTCAAGGCTCCAAAATAGCCTACCTAAATCGCACAAAAACATTTGAAAATATTCACCCCTGTGGTGGCTCAAATAATGGGAACGTAAGGCCAGCATAATAAAATAATTCTACATTTTCTCTTCTTTTGTGTTTAAAACAGCTATGTCTTTTATGTTTAGAAAATGTTCCATTTATTTTAATGTAAGATTAACATGGGGAAGAAAGTTATTAAAGCACAATTATAATATAATACATCTTCTATTTTTGTTATACTAAGGGAAGGATCTTAATACGATGAATTACTTGCCTTTATTTTTATAATAGAAGAGAGTTACTTTCATTTGCAACTTTTGTTTAAAGAATCTAAATTAGAGGGAAATGTTTGCTTACTTCTGTGAATGAATAAAGTGAAAATAGGTTTAATAGAAATTAAAATAAGAGAGAATTGGAGAAAAAATGATTTACCAAAACTTATTATTTATTTACAATAGGTTTAAGCCTTCAGATTATATAAATTACATATATCAGTAAAGGGTTTTTCAGCTTCTCTCCAGGACCCTTGGCACACCTATAAATATAAAAAATCTTTCAAAGCTCTTTTTTCAGATGAATTCTTTCACTACAAATTAAATACTTTCTGTAAGCAAGTAATATTTTATATAGTTAGTATATTTCTTCATTTCAGGAACATCTGAGTGCCCTGATTTATTCTAGACAACCCCCATTTGTGGGGTGTTACAGCTTGTGTTAATGTGTAATTATGCACCATTAAAATAGCAGCAGCTGTCACTCATTCAGTTCCTCCCATACCTGATGCTGGGCTAAGTGCCTTCCCCACATTATCTCAATTAATCCTCACAACAGGCCTAGGAAGTAAGGATGATAATTAATCCCCATTTCACAGATGAAAATTCAGAAGCGCAGAATGAGCTCTGAGTAAAGTCTGCCTTTTAGTAAATATCAGGGCAGGGTTGGATGTAAGCTCTTCATGACTTCAGAGAAGTATTTCTAAAAGCCGGTCTACACCAGCGCTTGATTCTCCTCACTTAATACATGTTATTTGTGCATAACTAATGTCACCATCCAGAAAGGGTGTAACACCAGATGTCCTGGTTAACACAGAAAGAAACTGTATACAGCTTTCCTGTGACTCTTCCCATAGCCCTGGAGCTATCTGGCTGAATGGCACTAAGCTCTGTAAATACTGAAATTACCTAGATGTGGACATAACTTGTCACTAGGCTTCAGTGACACCCAATTGCCAGCTGGATTTTACCTTAAACTTTGCTAGTAAAGATCCCATTATCAAAAATGTCAGGTTGATTATGCATTTATTTCTTCTGCCTATCAAAACCCTGCCAAAAGAATAATAAATGTGGTTAAAATGGTATTAACTGACAAAGACAAAAAGACAGAAAGAAAAGCATTTTTTAAAATATATATATAAAGTATGAATCTTCATACAGAAAATTATATTTGTAATAATTCAAAGAAATCTCACAGAACAGAACAAAAGACAAATATGGAAAATATTAAAGAAAAGGTATTTAGAACTTTCTGATCTATTTATATAACAGTACTTCAAGAGAATAGAGAAAGACGAAAATTATCACACACACAGTACAATAAACAATTTTAAAAGTGAAATATATACTCATTAAATACAGTATATGCCTTAAAAATGAGTTTAAGTTGATGGAAGTATTTCAGATTGCATGTGAAAACCCCACACTGTACCCCAGAAGTGCATTAATGTACATAGTTACCGTTCAATAAAAAAAAGAAAAAAAAAAAAAAAGAGTTTAAAAAAAAGAGAGACCCAAAGGGCATTATCTAGAAATTTCAGAATTTTGTGTACTAAAAAAAAAGCTCCTAAAGGAAAAAAAACAAAACAAAACTCTAGGGAGGAACAGGAGCCAAAATGACATCACACCCTGAACAGCAACTCTGGATCCTAGAGGGCAATTTAGTCATGTCTTCCACATTCTAAGGAAAAAATTATCATTATTATTATTATAGTTATTAATTCTAAATTAATACAAGGGTACAAATTTTCAGGCTACATTGTTCTCACTTCCAAGTTCAAGTTCGAGTTGTAGTTTAGCCCGCGTGCTGAACACCCTTACTTTGTGCACATTAGGTGAGATCCCACGAATTGCCCCCCCTCCTTCCCCTCCCTCCCACTCTCTCCCCTTCTCCCTGCTAGACTATACTTGTGTTTTATTGTTCATGTGATGAATGGATTAACCAACTGTGGCCTATGTGTGCTTTAGAGTACTAATCAGTTATAAGAAAAGATGGAGACTTTACAGCTTTTATGTTTACCTGGATAGACTTTTGAAAAATTATTTGTAACCTAAAATTTTATGCAAAATATTGTTTAAATTTGAAGGTAAAATCAAGACATTTGCAAGCATACAAAATGTATTATATTAGTTAGGATAATATTATATGCTAAAATAAAAAAGGTGCTAATTATTATATAATAGATATATAGTATACACACACAACACACATGTGCACACACACACATATTTTGCACACACTAAGCAAATAGAGATATCCGTGGCTGAATACTTTCCAGACAGCCCTTATATTTGAAGACTATTTCTTATTCTTTTAGTGGACCATGATAGCTGTCAATGCTACTAGGCATGGCTCTCCTTTACAGGGTTATTCAGGGAACACAGGCTAAGGAGGCCTCAACACCTTCAACAAGTACACAAGGAGGGGAAGAAGTTAGAGGGCCATCCAGAAGTAGATTTTGCGAACAAGGTCTGGAAGTAGCTTACATCACTTTGTACATTCCACTGGTCATAATCTGGCCTCAAGGGAGATGGGAAGTAGAACCATATGCCTAGAAGAAAGAGGTGGTGAACAGACAGTAGTCTTTGCCATACAAAGCCTCCCAAACACACTTTAAACACTCTCTTCTTAGAAAACTACTGGAAGACATGCTTCAGCAAAAGGAAGGACTAAATTGAGAAAGAGAGGAGTCAGAGGGTGGAGGAAGAAAGACTAGCCCCAGAAGAGAAGGGACAGGTCATATGGGAGCATGAGAAATACGAGATTTGGTAGGTCGTCCCGTCACTGTGAGCTCTGTCCACACACCTGATGAAGGTTGGTTTGTGATCACCAGTTCTCAGGGAGTATTCGTTTTCCCTCCACTCAGAAATTTGAAACAGGAAAGTTTCCTTCCTCACCTCTTGGGGTATGTAGAGAGGGGCAGTTTTAGTCTAGTTCATCTGCACTTTGAACATGGAACTCATTTTGCTCTGTCCATGCTGAGCTCTCCTGTTGTACTGGAGACTCCTGTTGTTCTGGAGACTCCTGTCGTACTGAGCTCTCCTGTCGTACACCCGGGCTGGGCCAGGACTCCCGCTCCTGCCTGTCCTCCCACATGCTGTGAGTATTAGATGTGTTTTAACAGCAGCCTCAGAATGTACATAGACCCTACTTATCATACCAGGTTCTCCTTTGATTTGCCTTTGACTTAGGTCTCTGACTTTCCAGCCAGATCACTGATGCACTTGCAGTAGCAAAGTCCTGCTCTTTTGCATCTTACCCTTTCAACACTATTTGGTGATTTAACTAAGTGTGCACATCTTAATGATACGAAACTTCACTGCTAGCTAGTTGTTTGCTACCCCCAGTTTTATAAACCTAACTAGAAACTGTTTCTTGTCTTTGCCAAAAATCATTGCCAAAAGAAAAAAATGTGACTACATTAATGCACAATTTGTATTTCCAGGAAAATCAAGTGAGATTCTTTCAAAGTGGAATTCATTATAAATCAAAGACTAATTGACTTCCTCCAAAATAATTTCCTCCCACTTTCAAACACCTTTCTCACACAGGCTGCCTCACAGTCCTCTTTGGAGTGGGCTACATCAACAGGATCTCTGGCCGAAACTCTTCAGACCCATGCCATAATAAGCCACTGACCTCATTCTTCCTGGACATATGACACTGAGGAGGAAGGACCCTAATCAGGTTAGAGTTGAGTGCTGGGACTGTGAGTTCACAGAGGGCAAGGACAGCCATTTTCCTTCATGTTCAGGAGACCTAAGAATGCTGTGGTGGTAACAGACCGTTTGACCGCAGAAGAGGTACAGTTCCTGATGACTTGCAAAGTTCCTTCTGAGGCACAGCTGTCCTTGCTTCACTTTCATATTTAAGATCATTCGCTCTCAAGCTCGACTTCAAATCTTGGCCCTACCCGTAATGTGATCCTGCCAAACTATTAAAGCTAACTTTGCTCCAGTTTTCTCATGTCTGATGTGGGACTACTAATAATGCATTTGCCTATTTTATAGAGTTATTGTCAGCATGATGGACCGTTGATATAGTTTAATTGTTATTCCTTTTCTTTCTGCCCTCAAGCCCACAACCTGAAATAATAAAGGCATTTACGTCGGAGCTGGGGGCTGATCATAATCCCAAAAGACACAACCCTGAATGCCATAATTCCAATTTTTGAGATCCAGAAAGATCAAAATTCTGAAAGTACAGTTTGGGAAAACATAATACAATTTTAAAAACATAAATCTGTTTATATTTTCAAAGGAATTTGCTTGAGAAACACAAAAACATGACAGAACTCTTCAGAAGCCACTTTACACAGTAAGACAGGTGATAATAACATATATTTTGAAGGTATAAACACACAGGTGTACTAATGACAGTCACAGTACAACAGGTAGGACAGTTATGAGCAGATAAACCAGGAAATAGATCAAAAAGGGAAATGTACAAATGGCTATCGCCATGGTTGGTAATTTTTTGCCCCCAGCTTTATAACTGCAGTCATCCGAAAAACCATGGTACACAATCTAAGTGTTTTGAAGAGACTAATCAAAAACCTTGATGGGTCACCACCATCTCCGCCACTGAGATTTGAAGCTATTTGCTACTACAATAGAGTCTAGACAATACAGAAATAATTCAATTATGTCAGTACTCAGAATAGTTCTATTATTCCTCCTTAGAACCCTTTACTATTCCGATAGATTTCTTTTTGCTTAAGCTATTTTTGTTCCTTGAAAATCAATACCCCATATATATGACCAAAACATTCTGTCAAAAAATACACCTACAGTTGATCCTTGAACAGCACAGGGATTAAGGGTGTCACCTCCATGCAGTCAAAAATTAACTTTTGACTCCCAGAAAAACTTAACCACTAGCAGCCTACTGTTGACCACAAGCCTTACTGATAACATAGACAGCTGATTAACACATCTTTTATCTATGTATTATATACTGTGTTCTTACAATAAAATAAGCTAGAGAAAAGACAATGTTTTCAAGAAAATCATAAGGAAAAGAAAATACATTTGCTAGTCATTGAGTGAAAGTGGAGCATCATATGGGTCTTCAATCTTGTCCTCTTCACATTGAGTGGGATGAGGAGGAAGAAGAGGAAGGACTAGTCTTGATGTCCCAGGGGTGGCAGAGGCAGAAGAAAATTATAGTACATGATAGTGTAAAGTAGGTCTGTGCTGTTCAAACCTGTGTTATCCAATGGACAACTGTAACTTGCTGGCAAATTTTCACGAGTTACTCTGTAATCCAAATTATCATAAACAATTGACTCAACGTAATGACAAGCATATCGTCATACCAGAAAACACAATGTGTGGCCTTTCCAACCAGGGCCATTGTTTCTATTGGATAATTTCCAGCAAGCAGATACTTGCCTAAAGTGCAATTTCTTAATTTAGGAAGTGATTACATAAAACCCTCACAAATTATGGAACCGTATCTTTGCTTTTTAGTTCTTTGAAACATCAGTGGAGAAAATAATAATGTGTGGTCGAGTTGACCAAAAGCTTTGTTTGAAGTCATAGAAACTGTTAAAACTACGTAACTAATCATCATCATAGATAAAAGTGATTCCATTACATTTATAATCTGTCGAACCTGTCCAACAAAAACATTACCTCATAAATAAAATGTTAAACCTCTGAATTTTAAGATGAAATTTAGGCAGATGCTGTGATTTGGATTCTTACCACTTCATCTTCGCAAGTCACACGTACATTATGCTATATGGACTAAAATTCACCATTGTCGAATCCTCAAAATATAAAATCTTCCATATGAGCTCTATTCCCTTTCCTTAGGAAAATTTAAGAAATTAAATATCATTTTATTGAATATGCCAGTTAATTGAATTACACTTTATCCATAAATTATTAATTGAAAAAAAGAATTCTTATGTAAGTCTCAGCACCAAAACTACTTATATTTTGCTCTTTATGAATCTGTTTCCTTTCTTGACATAGGGATATCATCGATATTAATTACGACAGTATGATTATGTCCCCACAGGATATATAGAATATTGTACTACAAAAATTATAGCTTTGTATTACAAAAAAGCTGTCATGTGTGTCAGATATACTGATCTTTTAACAAATCACTGCCATCACTAATCCATCTTTTACATTACTAAGACTCCAACACATGCAACTTACTATCTGAATATTGCGTGTGAAAGAACAGAAGGCATAATCTTTGCTTTCTATGAATTTATTATCTAGTTCAGCTTATAGATCCCAGGACCACACAATGTTGATTCCTTCTACTCAATCCAAACCTTCAGAGAATGTTGTCCCGACTCACAGTCTTCCTTCCCCAATCCCCATTCACTCTCAACCTACTACTGAGTCACTCCCACCGCTATTACTTCTTTGAAGTTGTCCTCACTCAGTTAAACCATATTGCTGCTAAATCCAATAGCTACTTTCCAGTCCTTTCCCTTGCAGTATTGATTGCCATTGACCATTTCTCTTCCTTGGAATGCTCTGGCATCCTCGGTCTCACTGGTACCATGTTCTTCATCTTCCCTGCCTTTCTCTCAACGGCTCATTTATACCTTCATCCTCTGAGCTTCTCCTCTACAGACATTTTTTATTTTGGGGTGCTGTTTAGGCTGATAAACACCTTCTTATCTTCTCACGCATTCTCATAGACTCCATAGTTCACATTTCTAATTATATAGTAATGATTCCCAAATAAATATTCTCAGTCCAAATTATGGACACAGTTCTCTACTTGGATGTCCTACAGGTAGCTCAAAATAAGCATGTCAGAGTAAAATTCAAGCCCTTTAAACAGTTTAGGGGGCTGTAGTATTCCTGCTTCTAACTTTAATTTCCTGAATACACCATATTTTCTTTTATCACCGGGTCTTTGTTGATGCCAAAACCCCTACCCCTTCCTGACCTATGCTGTCTGGCCTAGTCTTCCTGCCAAACTTAAAATTTTTCCACCAGCCTGAATTTCCAACCACCCGTGAAGGATGGATTTGTGACCATCCCAGATGTTGCCATCACATAGCGGAATGCCCTATTTCTCCCTTATCATGCTGTGAACCTCCTGGGCTTCAGTACCGTGTCTCTGTTGTTCCCCAGCTCATCTCCAGGAACTGGACCAGAAGCTGGTAGCTAACAGCTATTCCAGTATGGTGGTGTAGCTTGCATGTAGTGATTAAGGGCTAAGGCTCCGGAGCAAACTGCCTGCATTCTGTCATTTACTGCCTGTGTAACCTGAGACAAGAATTTCTTGATCACCAGAATGTGGTTATAAAAACAGTTCCTTTTTCATGTATTTACTGTGAAAACTAAATGAGTTAATCTTGACGACGTGGACAAAGTAAGGGGCAGATGTATAAGAATTGTGAAACAAATCTTAGCTATTATTTTCAGTGAAACTATTTGTACTGTGTTCATGCTGCCCTGATTTCAGCAACAAATTCATTACAGCACTTTAATCCAGCGCTGAGCATTAGAGTTGTACTGCCTGTAGACAGTCCCGTCTAACTGGACTGGACTGGTAACTATAGTAGCCGCCTTGCTATGCTCCCTGAGTAGGGAGGAGTCAGTGTCCCCTGCCTTTCTCTCTATGCCTTCCCTGCCTACACCCTCCTATTTTCTGCAAGGAAAGACCTGACTATTCAAAGTGCACAACTGACTGGACCCCAATATCTCTAATAGAGCTCTCAACCATTATGTAAAACTAGATGGGAAGACATATGTTGAATTTTCTGCATCTGCTCTCTCAAATTGCCTTTCTCCAGTTGAATTATTGGAGAGGCAATAGATATCACTTAGACCTTGCGTAAAAACCGTGCATTCTGACATCATCTGGGATCAGAATTCTACTTTGGGGAATGAAGTACTTGCATCGCAATTGAGTTCTCCTATCCTGCTCCTGTTTCTTGGGAAACTGATAGGGCAAGAATCCAGTGTTCTCTCGACTGAAACACTATATAAAGTAGAAAACTGCCTCTTATGTTCCTAACACCTTCTGGCTCCCATGGTAGGAACAGACAGTACATCAGGGAGTAAGGTAGCTCTGCCCTCAGAGAGCTGGCAGTCTACTGGGGGAGGTGGATACATATGTGCAGTACCCTACGAGGTTTTGATACATGTATGTGCACAGAAAGAGGTCCGGGGAGTGATGAGCTCACCTTGAGCAGGTCAGGAAAAGCTTCAAAGGAGGAAAGACTCAGGAGTTCTCTAGATTTTGAGAGGGGCACACACTTTCTCAGAGGAGGCTGAGCAGAATGGATTTGGGGATAATGTGTTTAGGGTGGAACACAGTGAGGGAGGTGGCTGTCGGTGACAGTGAAGGAGGCAAGAGCCACACAGATCTTGGATGAATGTAGTGGGCTGGACGTTCTCCTATAAGGCAGCAATTCTCAACCTGTGGGTCGCAACCCCTTTGGGGGTCAAACAACCCTTTCACAGGGGTTACCCAAAACCATCACATACACCCCGTACAAATACAGGTGTATGAAAATAATTTTATGGTTGAGGGTCACCACAACATGAGGAACTGTAAAAGGGTCACAGCATGAGGAAGGTTGAGAACCACTGCTATAAGGGATGAGGAGACCGGCAGAGGGCTTGAGGCAGCTTTGTTAAAGTTTTTAGTATGAAGAGGGAATATGGTCTGGGAAGGGAAGTGCACTTTTCCCAGCATAGATTTTGTCTCCAGAGTGCGAATTAAATGCTGAAGGCATAAGATTGAATTTTCCTTAGAGGAAAGATAAAGATATTAATTCATGTTGCCATAATCACAGCAATAACTTGAAGACAGAGTACTCTAAACACAATTCTAATTTGATTGCCCCCTTAAATTGAAACAAAACTAAATAGCAAAACAGAGACAATTTCAAACCATTAAAATTAGAAATGAGCTCATGTTTAAGTTCAATTTTATAGTCGTTTTAATGTGGGTTTCAGAAAATCTAGTAGATTCAATAAAATAAAATATCCTGGACACCTGGTATAATTAAAGCAAGTGAACCAAGTGGTAAAAATATCTCTGATTGTGGTTATATTTAATGTCTAGCCAGAAAGACAACAGATTCTGTGACTCCAGAGTCTGGAATAAATATATAACCAAGAGTGTGGCTAAAGCAGAAACACAAGGATCACTTCTTGTGGGTCAGAAAGTCACTACCCTGGTTTCTAAGTGTAGGAAGGGAGGTTCTTCACTGACTTATGAAATAGCTCAGTCCTATGCACACGTCTACATTTATGTAAAAATATCCGGAGGAGAGCTACTTCTTACATATGCTTTGAAAAATTCTGGGAGTGAAGATCATAAGAAGGCTCACGGAAGCCTTCAACCACTTTCCCATTTCCTTCCCATTCAGTGGGATAAGTTGACCCACCATAAAATTTTCCTGTTACTTGTTGGTCGTGTCAAAAAGAGGTTGCCTGTAGCTTTCCACACTAGCTCCTTGCAAATGATTCATAATTGCCATATCTCCACTCTCTGTCAGTTAAAACGTCACTTTTTACTTATAGACCCAGGGGTGTGAAATTGGAGTAAGGGATACAGTTAGCAGATAAGAATGTTTTTATGAAGTACTTTAAAAAGATCCTTAAGTTCATTAAGAAACGATTTTTATTTCCCAAAGCAAGAGGATGGGTGACAGGAATTGCAGGGCTTCGTACAGTAAGATGTTTTTAACTTACAACTTTTACACACTGTGATTCTGCTTCAAATGCGCAGTTTCCATAGCAACTACCATATCATCTGATCCTAAAGCTATTTTTAAGATGCAGATAAATTTCTTAAGAAAATGTATCAGCGTCTCAAGGTAAATTTCTTTCCTAAATCCACTCTGCTCCTAGCTATATTAGCAAGATTCCATTTTGACAGAAAATATGTTGGAGTAAGTATATCTGTGTGTGTTTATTGATTCTACAGTTTATTGAAATTGAAGTTCAAATCTGTTTCAAGTAAGCCTCTTTACTTTTTCATATTTACTTAACAGTTTAATTGAGATATAATTAACAGATAAAACACTTCATATATTTAAAGTATAAAATTGAAAAGTTGAGTTTCATGAATACACCATGAAACGATCAGGATATCAGTGTTGTGCAGATACACTGAAACATTTCCTCCTGTCTTTATAACCCCTCCCTCCTCAATGCCCCCATCAATCCTTCTGAGAAACCAATGGCATGCTGTTCCTATCAACTAGTTGGCATTTTCTAGAAACACCAATAAACACAATTATACCATATATAACTATGTGTTGTCTGGATCCTGTCACTCAACATACTTGAGATTAATTCATATTTTAGTCATATCAAGAGTTCATTTCCTTTTAATGCCAATAGTCCATCCTATATATAGACCACAATTGCCTGTTGATGGACATTTGTGTTGTTTCCAGATTGGGACTAGTACAAATAAAATGGTTATGAGCACTCATGTACAAACCTTTATATGAACATATGCTTGGGTAATTACCTAAGAGTGAGATACCTGAATCATATCATGAGCATATTTTCATTTTTTAAAAGAAATTGTCATTTTTTTCAAAGCATTTGTTCTATTTTAAATTCCTCCTAGTAGTATATGAGAATTCTAATTGTCATCCTTGCCAACAATTAAGATGCTCAACCTTTTTCCTTTAGCCATTCAAATAGGTTATATAGAAGTATAAGATTTTTGTTTTAATTTGTGCTTCCTGAGTGACTAATGATATTGGGTACATTTGTACGTCCTCATTTGCTATGCATACATCTTCCTTGGTGAATTGTCTGCTTAAATATTGTGCCCATTAAAAAAATAGATTGTTTATTATCTTATTGAATTTTGAGAGTTCTTTACATATTACAGACAGAAACTCTTTGTCATATGTATGATCTATAAGATTTTTGTGCCAGTCTGTGGCTTGCTTTTTCATTCTTTCAATAGTTTCTTTCAAACAGTAGAAAGTGTTAATACCCTTAAAATTCAAATTACCACCTTTAATTTATGTAACACACTTTTGGCGTTTGTCAAAGAAACCTTTGCTTACCTCAGATCTTCGTAGCTCTGATATAACCATTAACATGATTATTGATTTAGTCAGTTTTAAATGTGTGATTCTGTTATTTTCCACTTACTCCATTTTTGTTGTTGTTTTCTTTTCTCTACTTTTTATTTTTTTTTGCCTTTTTCAGAGTTTAGTATATTTTTATTATTCTATTTGATCTATTTTGTTAGATTTTAGCTATAACTCTTCATTTTATTACTTTTTAATGGTATATCAGGGTTCACATCATACACAGTGACATTATATCATTTCATGTACGATATGAGAACTTTACGAGAGTATGACTTTATCTTCGTCCCTGGCCATGTATTACTGGGTCACACATTTTACTTCTCTATCAGCTCTGCTATGTTTGCTATTTTCATTTAAGTGGTAAATTATGTTTCAGTGAGTTTTTAAAAAATAATATAAAATAACTTAAGTATTTAGCCACATGATTCAACATTTCCAGGATGTTTCATGCCTTTGTATAGAACCCTATTTTCATCTGGTATACTTTTCCTTCTGTTTGAGAGATTACCTTTAATTTTTCTTACATGGTTCTGTTGAAGATAAATTATTTCAAATTTCATAGCACTGAAAAAACCCTTATATCACTTTCATTTTTGAAATATATTTACAGCGGAGAGAGAATTCTAGCTGTTGTATCTTCTCAATGCTTTAAAGATGTTGCTTTGCTATTTTGGGTTTGCATCATTCCTAACAAAAAAGAGTTATTGTCATTTTTATGTTTATTAACTTCATATTATCTTTTTTCCTCTGGCTACTTTCAAGAGGCCTTCAGCACTGGTTTTGAGCAGCTTGATTATCATGTGGTTTTTGTAGTTTTCTTCGTGTTTATTGGGCTTGGGGCTCCTTGAGCTTCTCAAAGCTGTGTGTTTACAGTTTTCATCAGATTTGGAATGTTTTGGCCATTATTTCCTCAAAAGTATTTCCCCCTAAACACTCCTTCAGTGCCTCAGGTCCCATGCATTTTAGATTGTGTGAAATTGTTGCAGAGCTTTTTTCAATTTTATCCCATTCTATATGTTTGAATAATTTCCATTACTATTTTCTTTTAAAATGCCTAATATGTCATTAATCTCATCCAGTGAAAATATATATAAATACATATACATGTATATTTATACAGATAAATAAACCCACATACAGTTTTACTTAACCTGCTAAATCCTTTCTTTAGCTTCCTGAATATTTGGAATACAGTTATAGTCACTGTTCCAAAGTTCTTCCTTGCTAAGTTGTGAAGTTCTATATTGCTTTCAGTTGACTGATTTTTTTCCCTCATAATGGGTTGCATTTTCTTACTTCTTTGCTTGCCTATAATTTTTTAATGGCTGCCAGACATTGAGAATTTTATCTTGTTGAGTGCTAAGTAATTTCGTATTTCTATCAATATCTTGACTTTTGTTTCTGGTAGGCAGTTACTTAAAAACATGTTCATTGTCACTTTTAAGATTCCTCAGAGGGGATCAAAGCAGTGTTTGGTCCAGGGCTAATGTTTCCCCAGCCCTGAGGGAGGCATGGCCCTTCTAAGTATTCTATACAGTGCTCTATGAGTTATTAGTTTGTCCGGTTTTGCTTGTGGAAAACAGGCATTATTCCCAGCCCTGTTTGGGCTTCCTACATTTTCCCTTTCAGCATTCATTTGGTTCTCCTCTCAGTCTTCGTTTCTTCCCGTGCTTGTGCTATCAGTGCCCTGCTGAATACTGGAAGGACACCCTATGCAGATGTCAAGAACTTGCCTCTCTAGGCAGCATATTTTGTCCTAAATGCTGTTGCCACTTTGGCTCCCTAAATTCTCAACTTAGGGTTTAGCCTGGGCTCCCCTTCCCTGAGCCGTTGCTGGGAAACTAACTCAAGGCAGTAAGCTGGACAATCACAGGTGACCTGGTTTGTCTCCTGTCTCTCAGAGTTCAATAACCTTAGACACTTGATGTCCAGTGTCTTGGAAGCCACTTTTCTTATATATTTTGTTTGTTTTTTCAATTGTTCCAGGCAGGAAGGCAATCCTAATCTTTTACTCCATCTTACTGGAAAGTGGCCGTGTGAGCACACATTTTAAAAGTCTAATAATATCAACTCTTCACAGTATGAGAGACACATGTGATCTTAGAGAAATGACCCAGTTGAAACGACTAAAGAATATTGATATCTTTAAAGACTATAGAGACTGCTTTGTCTGTGATAATTAGAATTTGTGCCTGTTTGACGTAAGTATGTAGTGTTTACATGATGTTTTATCTAGGGAGAGAAATATGGACCAAAGCTGAGATTATCCTGTCTTTGGTATTTACTATACATGTAAAAACACTGAATTAAAAAATTCTGCTCCTCAAATCTTCATTTGGAATTAGATCTTGCCAGATCCTCTGAAAACTGAGTCTACCATGATAGAATAGGATTTCTGTCCTACCACACATCTTCAATCTCATAAGCTCATTACATGTAGGCACTGATATTCATAATAGTGACAGAATTCTATGCATTCATCTAGTAGATAAAAATGAAGAAACTATAAAAGCAAAACTTGTCATTTTGTAACCATTTGAAAACACCACAATTTGTATATTTTTTCTATTGTTTATGGACATTTGGATTCTTTTCAGGTTTGGGCAATTACAAAAAATGATGCAATCAATATTTAGGTCTATGTTTCCTGGTACATATGAATACACATCTCTTTGGATTCCGTACTTAGAAGTATAATTCCTGAGACATGTGGCACATGCATCTTTAGATTAAATAGATGATACCAAAAATTATTTATCAATTCATATTCCATCAACAGTAAACAAGAACCACCTTTGGATTCTCATCTATACCTATACTTAATGTTTTTCCATTTTCAGAATTTTTTAAGAAGCCAGAGAAATACTTTATATTCATTCTTTCTTTCATTTGTTCTTATCTTTGGATACTCTGGATTCAAAGATAAAGACAGTGGATGAAGGGATTTAGCATTAGTATAAGATGCAAAAAAAGACGATTCAATTTTGTGCTAAAATAAAAGATTGGAAAGGTAGCAGTATATTTGTAGCCATTCCGTATAACAATAAATAAGATTATCATCAAGAACACTCAGTTGGCTGTTGATAACCCTTAATTTAGCAGGAGAGTTATAGTTTATCACTAGGTAGAATAAATATACTTGGAGGGGTGCTGTGTGTGTGAGAGAGACAGAAAGAGTGTTTTGAGAACAAATAGGGAAGTCTGTGTCTAACATGCTGAAAGTTTCCTTCAGAGGATCAACCTAGAATTTACAGCAGAAATCAGAAAATTTTCAGCAAAAAGCCAGACCATAAAGGGTTTAGTCTTTGTTGACCAGAATATCTCTGTCTTAATTACTCAACTTTGCCCTTGGGGTGTGAACACAGCTGCAGACAACACATAAACAAATGGGTGTGTCTGTATTTCAAACTTTACCAGAACCAGACTGAAGGCCTGATGGGCTCCAAGGGCCATAGTTTGTAGACCCCTAATCTAAAGTATGAAAACTTATCCAAGAGACAAATTGTCTGTGCACAATCTATTAGTTATGTCACACTTTAATGTAAACGAAAGATTCAAAATTAGCTTATGATAGAAGAGAGGAAGGAAACTATGGGCCATAGGCTCCAAGGGCCATAGTTTGGAGACCCTGTATGGTTTTCATACCTGATCTAAGATATGAAAACTTATCCAAGAGACAAACTGTCCATGCATAATCTATTAGTTTTAGTTAACATCAATTATACTGTAATATAAACAAAGGATTCAAAATTAGCTTATGACAGAACAGAGAGGAAGGAAAAAGCATGGGGAAGATGTCCGAGAGCAGAGGAAAATGTCACCTACAGCATGACTTTACCC
The DNA here is from genome assembly GCF_000181295.1 of Otolemur garnettii. Lineage (NCBI taxonomy): Eukaryota > Metazoa > Chordata > Mammalia > Primates > Galagidae > Otolemur > Otolemur garnettii. Next base: position 33,290,062 of record NW_003852399.1, on the reverse strand, counting down.
AAGGCTTGTACTAGGACAAATAATCCAGTGCATGTTTCATTTCCAAAGCCAACAATAAACTACGTGAGCTAACAAGATACACTTTAGAGAATGAAAAAAGAACCTCTGGAAGTGAGAGCAGCATGCTTTCATGTTGCTACTGAAAGAAGACAGCAGTAAGTTTATTGAGCCCTACAGTTCGAAAGTGTTCACCGACATTTTATCCCCGATGAGATAAGTATGTAGAGTTCTTAACATCTAGCAGCTAGGAATTTTGTATCCCTTTCACCTTAGAAAATGTATACTGTCATGTCAGGTTGATAAATGTGAATACCGTTTTAAGTTAGTACTTAAAAAAAAATTCTCTTGTAGCTTATTAAGTCCAATTAGATCTAACATACTATTAGCATCCCAGTAAAAAAGACAATGGAATCTTTTCTCACCTAGAGTATTTCCAGTGAATAATTAGCAAGATAGAAAGTCTATTTCACAATATTTAAAATTGTAAGAGCTAATTTTAATTCATGGCACATCATGCAACTGCCAAGCATTTTTCTTAACAATCTTAGGAAGTAGAAAATAAAATTAATCACCCTATTTTATGAAGAAACTGAAGCACAGAAAAGTGACTTACCTAAGGGCACACAGCTGGTAAGTGTTGGAGTTGAGACTCAAACCAAGGGAGTCTTTCAGAGACTCTGTTGTCAATGTGTCTTTCTCCTTCTCATTTCAAGGAGACTATACCACTTATAACCTTTCCTCCCATCTTTTTCTCAACTAGGATATATTCAGGACAAGATTTTATATAGTATTTAAAATTAGCTATTGAGAAACTAGACCTTATAAAAGATCAACCTAAAATAGAGGTCAATGCTTTAAAGGACTACAAAAGGAATCTTCTGCATACCTGGATTATTAAACATTATATGTTACAAAGAAAAAGATACTTTCCTGCCTGTCTAGAACAACTAACTTGCAGATTTTTCCAAACATTCATCTCATCCTTCTGGAAAATGATCATTTCTCCTTGGTACTTCCTAATCTCAATTTTCCCACTGCTAAAATGGCATGGTAAAGATCTGGTGCTAATAATTTACTTTATTTGTTTTTTCTCGGAGCTATGAGCTCCTCAGGGATAAAATGCAAATCACACTTCCTGTCAAGAGAACCTTCACAGGATCTGCTGTGGAAGGCACTCGCACGTTGTATGAATGAATGAGTGAACGTGTGAATCAGTGTTTCCTCCAGTTCCTGGTTCCAAGATTGTTCCTCTCCCCGAAGTAAAGATAAGACAGTATCCAACAATTCCAAAAACTAAACAAAACCCTTTCAAAAGATGCTTTCTTAATCAAACACATTAGTTTCATTTATTGAGATGTGTGTAAGCACTATTGGAGGGGGTTGCTATCCAATAAACAGCAAGCTCTGTAACTTATAAGGAGCCATGGTCATACTTGCTCCCTGTTCCTGGGACACACTGCTTTGTCTTTTCAGACACACTTCCACAGGGACACAGCTATCACCCATTTACCTCCTCTCAAGTTTTAATAATATCATTAAGGAATTCATTATAAAGAACGCTGAGAAGCCTTAGGGGAATTGCTAAATAATTTTGCAGTAGTTCTGCCTGAGCATCTTAAGGGCTCGGCTGTATGAGACCACTGCTTTTTTCCATTTTGTTTTGTATTTTTATTTGACGTGAAACAATGTGGATATCGCCACTGTTGTCCTTCTAAATAAAATGTTGAAAGAAATTGGATGTTCAAAGCTTTCATCTTCCTGGATTAAATTGTAATAAGTTTAAAATTTAAAAAGTGGTGTTTCAACTTAACACATGGGATAGGCTTCTCAAAACACTCGAGGAGAGAGGGAAATTGCAAAGTAATTATTTATTCTTCTGCTTTGTCTTTCATGACATGAAATCCTTTGCTGAATTATTCTACTTAGAAGGCCTTTTCTGTGATGGCGTATATGTACTTTTTGTTTGTTTTTGTTACAATGTGGGATTATTGCTTTTCAAAGGGTGGTGTCACAAGAGGCATGTTGTAAAAATCCGGAGATGCTGCCAGTAATTAGGCAGCTGGGTGGCCTAGAAATTGTCTCCATTACACTGTTGTTTCTTTGCCAGTTCTCCCTGTTCTCTCTTCTGGGAAAGGAAAAAAAAATCTTTGTTTTTCTTTACATAGTTTTTATAGGCAGAATGAATAAACCTTCTTTTTTTTTTCACTTGCCGGAGACTTCTAACACAACATCAACTTCCACATTTATGATTTATGGCCCTTGCTTTGATTTACAATCGATTGTCAAAAACATGTTTAATGAATGATCAGGGCTACAATATTTAATGTGTTAAGGGGATTCTACTCACAAATCCATGGGCTTCCCACATGCACACAAGCCGCCCACATGGATTAATATTGTGCCTGTTTTTAAAACCAAAACAGTTCTCCAGTGTGGATCACTCTGATAGCCGAGATAATGCATGTCCAGGGTCTGTAATAAATGAGTTGTCAGCCTGCAGGACAAAGAACGATTTTGTTCTTCTCTCTCTTTGTCTCTTTCTGTCTTTATCTCTGACATGTTCGTCTCTCATTCCAACACGTGGCTGTGAAAAATACATGTGTGCATGTGCTGTGTGTGTTTTGAATTCTATTATTTGATATGTGAGGGAATTTGTAGCTCATGAGAGTAGGTGTTCCGTAACTGTTTATTGTACTGAATTGTGGGCTTTTGGAGTTCCTTTTGTAAATTGTTTGAAGCTCACTCTAGCGAGGGGTGAATGGGGGTTCCCGAAAACAAATGCTAACATCTTAATTTCTAGATCCTTTGAGTATTTCCCTAGATAGCAAAAGAGTGAATGTTACTTTATATGGTAAAAGATCCGATTAAGTTAAAGATGTTGAGAGGAGGAACTTATCCTGGATTATCCTGTGGGGTCCTAAATGCAACCACATGTGGACTTGTAAGAGAGGCAAAAGGAGTTTTGAGACAAACACACACAGAAGGAGGCAATGTGACCGGTGAGTGGCGGGAATGCTGCAGCTACAAAGCCAGGGACGCCAGGGATGCCAGGGACACCAGGGATGCCAGGCAGCTGCTAGAAGACAGAAAAGGTGGGCAACCCACTCTCCCCCAAAGTCTCTGGACACAGGGCAGCCTTGCTGACACATCGATTTCAGTGTCCTGCCTCCAGAACCATGAAAGAATACATTTCTGTTCTTTTAAGCCACCCAGACTGCAGTAATTTATTGTAGTGGCCACAGGGCTCTAATACGCTGGCTAACCCCATGAATCAGGCAGGCAGCGCCCTGGGCTTGCAGGAGCCTCAAAGCCCAGACCCGTGGGGAAGGTGAGGAAGGTCCCAGCAGAGAGGCGGAGACTTGGGGGAAGCTCTGTTGGTCCCAGAGCTTGTTCCTTGCCTAGGAAATACCACAAACAGCATTAGGTGCAGGCAAGTATTGATATTTGAGAACTGAGAACTGCAGCAGTAATTTAGGTGGCAGAAAAAACCTGGTCAGGGCCGTCGATAGAAAAGAAATTAATTGAACACTCACTTCTGCCAGGCTTTGAACTACCCGTGAACCTTTCAAGTAGATTTCATTTCTCATTTTGAAGTTGAACTAAAATTCACTGAGATTACATAAATTGTCCAAGATCACAGAAATAATAAGTGCAAAGCTGGGAATCAAAGTAGAGTTTGCCTTCTACCTTAGGGTTTCCACTATTACACTACATCAGTGGTTCTCAACCTTCCTAATGCTGCCACCCTTTAATACAGTTCCTCTTGTTGTGGTGACCCCCAACCATAAAATTAGTTTCGTTGCTACTTCCTAACTATAATTTAGCTACTGTTATGAGTTGTAATGTAAATATCTGATATGCAGGAGACCCCCAAAGGGGTCGTGACCCACAGGCTGAGAGCCGCTGCACTACATGCTCCCACGGCTTTGCTGCCCCTACTCATGACCACAATAATGGGCACCCAGGGCCAAGCTTAATGGGCCATGGTGGATGGGAACTGGACAATTTCAAGACTCTGTTTAGTTCTGGGTGAACATCCAGACCAATCAAAGAAGGAGGCCAATTCTGTGGAAGAGAACCCCAATGTGAGGCTCAAAGGAAGCTACATTCAAATTCAGACTTGGCCAGTGTGATCAATGACATCTATCCCATGGATCAGTCCGCGAGAAGACATAGGAAATCAAAATGCCTTCTTCAATATCTAACAGGACAAATGTCTTCCCATTATATGGTAGGGTTTGAAGATAATTGCACAAAAGAATGGCAGGCATTGCTGTTGGTTGGTGTAAACTACAGTACACACAGTTCCAAGCTCTACGGTTGACGCAATCATTGAGTTTAATTAAAACTATAGAAAATGAGAGGTGGTTTGGTTTGGTGAAATGGTCACATGATTAGAAATCCAATTCCCTAAAAGCCCCAGGTTTCTCGTCTGCACGACTAACGGCAATAATGTTAAAAAACACTTGGGCTTCAGCCAAAGCAAGGCATATTATTTCTTATCAATCTAAACAAATATCCTAAAGGCTGACCTTCAACATGTATTCTGACATTAAACATATATTAGGCTGCATTTGATGTAATATTGATTGATCTGCCTCATCGAACTTCTGGGGTACAAGATGCAGAATCGACATTTTGGGGGTGCATCGGTATTCAGGTAAATCCTCGTACAGGCACAGGCACTTTTTAAAAAGTATTCAATAGAAAGCATTTTGTGCCTTGTATTTATTTCAAATGAAAATTACAAACACAGTTGATTTGAAATATAGTCTCTTAGGGATTAAAGAAGGAAGAATTTAGTAATTTTTTCCCTTGTTTTTCCCAAAACGGAAAACAAACATTAACAATAATGGAACAAGCATATACCTGGAGGAAAATCAATGAATAAATCTTTCGAATAGAATGATTTAATTGATCACTAAAAAATAAAGACTTTATAAAATGTTTTTCTTAACTGTAAAAATTTTCATACATTATCTTAAGTTTTAAATGATCATTTGAATTAAAAAAAAAACCCAGATACTCTTTTGATAAGCTGTGCATGTTTCAGAAGCAAAGATAATACCCACCCCTTGTAAGACATGTTTTTTGAATGATTTTTGTTTTAGTATTGACAATGTTTTCTGATAAATATGAATTCTTTCTCATACTACCCTTACAACGGCAGCACACGTTTACAACCGCTGCCTTTGATTACCCAAGGCCATCAGAAGCACAGACAGAGAACAAAGCATAGCTGTACCCAAGCACGTGAGAGCAAATCCATGACCCTAACCTCATTAGCACTGTTTTCCAGCCAATGGATAAAGCTATAGTGAACACCTTCTTCTGGGAAGGATTGTTAGAGCTGATACTTATTTTGAAGGCTTCAAAAACCCCTTATAAAGAACAAAATGCAAACAAATAATGATCCAGTCCTTATAATGTGACTTTTAATACTATATTTCAGTCACTGGTTGATCTAGGTTTAGTGAAAGATGGTGATAATCTCATTTATATACTTGGGTGTATCATGAGTATCGGATTTTTAGGACCATTAATGATTCAACTTTGTAGTACTTTCTTGAGAAGAGGTAAAATATGTGGCCAGGTAAGAAAGTATAATAAAAGGGACTGGAATGGCGCATTTGTATATCAGAAGTTCTCTCTGTAATTACATTAAGTAATTATAGGCTCTATCTCTTAGCACATAATTGGTGAAATCATAGTTCATGTAAAGAGTTTTGAAAATAATCTGTAGAAAATCATACCTTGTATCAAATGAGTTCCATTCAAAGATGTACTATAAACTTGATTAAATGCATATGAGGTCGTTGGACAAGCACTCAGAGCCTGAAAATATCCCATTTGTTCTGAAAACATGATATTCTTGAGCGTAGGGAGAGCTTTTTCAAATGTATTGTCTATCACTTTGTCTTTGTACCAGAGGCAAATTATTTTTTTAAGTGCTAATTGGCAGTTCTGTAAAGATTCCACAGTGCCCCCACACTAATTGCATCACCTGCAGAATTCTCAGTCGGACCCCATTTCCAACCTGTACAGTCAGGAATTCTGACAAGAAAATGTATGCTCAAAGTTCTCAGCAAAGGGGAAATTACTTTATAGTCTGCTATAAACATGTGGAGATAGCTGAAAGTTATTTCTTCTCACTCATTAGGGATGGTCTAACTTGGCTAATCTACACTGTGCTTAAATTATATAGCTGCTTTTCCTAATTTTTAGAATAAGTGCTATATTTATGGCCCACATGCTGAATATTTGAAATAGTTAGAACCAATAGATGGGATACTGTGGCTTGTTTATAGTAGAGTTGATTAAATTGCCCCAGTTGACATTTTCACATGGTTCTTTCTCACATAAATTATTCCAATCAGTGTAAAAGTTGCTTATGCTGAAGGAATTGTGTGTTTGACAGCGCATTGTTGGCCCCAAGCAGTTGATCAAAGAAGTAATTTCAAATGGGGGGCTTGTTTGTAGGTTTGAGAAGCCTGTGTGCTATAAATCCAGGGTGCAGATGGGAAAGTGAGGGTTACAGCTGCTACACTTGTCATTTTATTGCTCTGTCAGCTACTATGAGCTACAGAAAGAGAGTTTCTTCATTTCTCAGACTTCTCATCTGTCAAATGGGCTAAGATTTGCATTAATAATATGACAATTGGCAATCATATAGGTCAAAAGTGATCAAGTATGGAATTTCATAAAGCTCATTCCAATAATAGTGTCTGTATCAAAGGACTATTGCAAGGATTACATCAGTTAATTCAGGCAAATGACTGAATCAGTTAATTCAACACAATGACTGAAACACATTAAGACCATGTGTGATAAATGTTAATCATTTTTAAAATTATAGTTATTACTATTTTTAGGCCTAGGTATATGAGAAGAGTGATATATGGTGTACACTGTGTTGGTAATTTTTATTTCAATATGTTGCTGCTATGCCATCTCACTTTTTACTGGTGGTAATAGGGGAGAAATTACTAAATAATAACCCAGAATGAGGGGCCACCTCTTATTCTCCCTATACTACAAGGCTGGGGTGTCTAATTCAAGAGAGAACAATGGCCGTATTCAGAAACAAGGCCAAGTGCAAGCAGGCAATGAGTGTATATGCCAAGGGTTGAGTGCAGGAGTTGTTACTTGATTCCAGAGTCTGGTCATTAAAGCCAAGTGTAGAAAATTCAAGTAACACAGCCAAGGGTGGCCTGAAAGCCAAGTTAGTTATTCATGGGTGATAGGAAGAAGAGTGAATCAGGAGGGACGGCAAAGCCACAGACACAGGATGCAGTGAGAGCCTCTGACTGGCAATGTCACTGATGAAGCTCCAGCACCAGGACAAGAAGATGTTGAGCCACCACACAGCACCCAGGTCACAAAGGAATGGCAACTTGAGGAATCTCTTTTGCCTTTTGGTCCACTAGTTCATGGAAGCTGCCTAGATCATTGTTAGTCCTAATGCTATAATTAAGTTTCATCTGAGGGGAGGAGAGAGCACTCTTCCTGCTAGAGTTCCTATAAGACACCATAAGAAAGACAGGTGAGATCAGGTATGAATTTGATAATTTTCTTTCTGCTCAATGGAAAGACCACAGCACCTTGTAAGAGATTTGCCATGAGCCTCCCAATATCCCCAAAGCTCTAATTCTTCCACAAATCATTCACAAAGTGTGGTTCAAATAAAATAAGACAATGTGTTCCTCATATAGATTTTTTAGCCACATCATTAAGTCACCTCAGGGTTTAGGAGTTAACTAAAATAAATGTTAAATGTCTCTTGGCTTAAATTTAATGCAATTCAATTATAATAAACACCTGCCAGTAATTAATACCCATCAATAGTATGGATAAATAATTTTTCATTCTATATTAGATGTAGTGGATATTTTACATATATAGGCATATATGTATATATACCCAGAGTGTCCATAAAGTTGGTGTGCAATCTAAAATAGTTGGCTATTATATGTATATGTACACTGTATATGTCCATATAGCTGGAATAAAACATTTTACTTAATGCTAAAAAAGAGCTGATGAATACTATACACTTATTTAGAATAGAATCTTGTAATGTGAGGTTATCAGTTATCTACAATTCATAGGTTAAGGCCCTAGTGCATAATTTGGTGGGAATATCAATGTTACAATGAAGACTGTCCACATTACTGTTCTATTTAATCTCACTTCAGTTCATGTTACTCTATACCAAGTATTTGAAAGGCTATTACTTAGAATAATGCACTGAAGATAGCTTAAGTGTTGAGTCCAAATCTGACTTTGCCAATTAGTATTTCTGTAACTAGGAAAGCAATTCAATACTCCAGGTCTGGATATCTTTTCCTATAAATAAAGGATAAAAAACAATCTACCTGAGGGTGGGGGCAGTTTTGAGAAATACATGAGAACTAAAGAAACTACCACAGTTTGTAGAACAAACATGTGTCTGGTAAGCATTAATTCCCTTCCCCTTTTTACTTAAATCACAAATGTCATCAAGAGGAACAGGCTTGCAGTAAGCAATGCCAGTGTAATTGACATTATGCAAGATTAACATTCTTATGATAACTTTGGTAATAATAATAGCTGCCGTTTGTATAACCCTATATGTTTTTAAAATAGTAACATTTAATCCTCATAAAAACAACGTCATCTTCATCTTATTGTTAAAAAAATATTGACGAGCAGAAGGATTGTGATGACCTGCCTATGATAATATAGTCAGTTAGCAGCACAATTTGGAACTGTGTTTTACTTTCTGACTTAAAGTATGATCATACTGGGATCTAGTCTCTTAAGTGAGACTTATTCTGATAAAATGCCTTAGAATCTCATTCCAGGAAGAATTGTTGTCTTATGAATCATAAAAATCATATTTTTACTACTAGGTAGGTAAAAATAAAATACTCCTTATGAAATATTAATGCATTCTAATGATGTAGAAAATTACAAATACCTGGGATATGATCAAGAACTATTGGGCTGACCCCTGATTTCTTGGGTGGACTTACCCTGCTTCTCAACACCACCTACATTGCTAAGTGCCTTTCCTTTACGGGAAAGCTTTGCTCACCCACTAGTACACTTAACCTTGGAAAAGGACATTTTCATTCACTTAATTAACCTTCTAGCCATAGATTCAGTGAAGAAGGGCCTTGGGAGAATCCAATCACAATTTGCTCACTATTAATTTCCTCTTTTGTGGCAAAGAAGAGAATAGATTCTATTATTCTGCATAAATTCTCAAGGACCAATTCAATTGGAAATTTTAAAGCCAATATGTATTTTGAGTTGGTTACCATTATGTTTTAAAGAGCAAAGAAAGAAACATATTGTAATATAAACATTAAAACCACTGATATTTTCTTTTTTGTTGGTTGGTTTTTTACCTGATACACCGGTTTTATCTTTGCTGGCCTTTGATTTCAGTTTATTTGTTGTGACACTATTTCATGTATTGAATAGAACTGTGGACTATTACTGAAAATAAAGAGTGAGACAGAAAGGACATGAAATGGTTTTCTCCTTGGGGGGTGGTGGTGGGGGTGGATGTAGCAAGATCGAGAAGTAATGGACCTGGTAGAGAATAGAGGAAAATAGTACCACGTGTAAATGATAGAATTGGTTAATTTTCCTCAAAGTCCCTTGTTGAATATGAATGGATATTAATGTCAAAGAAATACCTGTCTTCTAGCTATCTCTATAGGACAATAATATGTATGCATTACTTATACATTAGGCTTTAGAAGGCAGAATATAAACACAAATTGTGAGATATCTGTCCTTGCTTAATTTAATAAGGTCAAAATCATTTCATGTTTCCAAGCATCATTATTCACCAGGGCTTGTTTACAGATAGACAATACAGTCTTTTCAAAAGTCGTTTTATCTTTTGGTAACTATAAAGCTTTTCCAAGGATGGCTCCTTCTACATAACATGCCAAAGTACACCAACTACTACACCTACTGGCAGTGGTGAAATTGCAGGGGTAGACGCTTGTCTTTCTTGTCAAGCCTACATCAGGGCTTTGAGGGAATAAACTAGGTTCAAAAAAGTCTGGCAATGTTCTTGTGTCTTTGAACAGAAAAGTAATCTACATATCACTGTCATCCCGTAGGTAGCTCTGAAGATGTCAGGAGGCAGGTCATTTCTCTCTGCTGAAGTGCTTTATTTTTTTATTTTTTATTACCAGCCCTATAACAGAGTTATTGAAATGATTCAAAAATAGTTATGCCCCTGCTATCGATACCTGTTGAAAGTAAATAATAGAAGCATTCTAGCAGAATGGCTGTCATTTTCCTGTTGAGGAATATGTTTGTTACATAAGTACATTTGTATCCAAGTCTGCCTTATGTGAACTGCTCTCATTTGGTTTTCCTGATGGGTGCCATCGTAGCTTCATTCTAACTACATTAGCAGAGAGAAGGAGGTCATTTGCAAACAGTAATTTGCAGTCACTCTAGTCAAAGGGATTATAACAAGATGGAAATAAAAGATCTTAGGTGGACTTTTCTCTTCTAGTAAGAAAAGATTTTAAGGAAATTACTGGAGAGCATTTGAGCACCACACCATAAATAGGCATTTGAGTTCACCTTAAGCAAATCTCAATTATAAAAAGGAAACAAAGTCAATGCATTCAGATTTAAAAGTTAGTAAAAAGTATAGGCTGCTCAGATTTAGAACGATGATCTCCTTTACATTGTATCTATAGAGTAATTAGGGTCTTCTATAAGATGTGAAGGCTGGATCACTTTTAAGTAATTAAAGCAGTATTTGTAGCTTTATTTTTAGTTTTCTTAAATCTAACTTTCATTCTTTATAATTTTAAACAACAAGGATTCAAGGATTGTCAACTATTTTCTGTTTTTCTATTTTAGTTCCTCTAAGAAACCAAGAAATTTTATGGAGATTTAATAAAACTACTATTTTCCTTATACTTAAAATAAATAACATATGATCACAACTATAAATATTATTTTAAAAATATTATTTGAAATAATTACTTATATGGACTTACTAAATACAAAGAAAGAATGTGCACGTGTACAGTCAATTCACCATATCCCACAAATGCTTATTTAGCGGCTCTCATGTGTCCAGGCATTTGCTGGCACTAGGCAAAGAGCGTTGTTTCCATGGGCCTTATAGTCTTCCTGGAAAGGGAGACATATGACAAGCAATTGCAATGATATGCCAAGTGTTAGGGAGACATACGGTGTTCTCTAAGATTGGGTGGCTAGCTGACTAGCAACCTGGAAAACCTCGTGGAAGAAAAAACGTTTAAATTCCTAACCAAAGGATGAGAGGAAGTCAGCCCCATGGAGAGACAGAGAAAGAGCATGTCAGAGAAACAGCAGTGGCTCAAATTCACCCTCCGCATAGAGGAGAAAATTTAAGGAACAAAAAGAAGTTTGGTCTAGTAAGAGTGTAGACTACAAGACGAAGAGGTTTCAGAGATGAGGCTTATGTCTTAGAAACTAGAGATTTATCCAACTAGAAATTAGAAGCCCTTGACCCGTTGGAAGGCTTTAGGTAGAGTAATACTATGCGTAGTAAAAAATGAGCATTGGAAAGTGATTCTGACGTCAGTGCTAAGAATATTTTAGGAAAAAGCGTGTCTGGAAACATGGAAGTCAGAATTCTATTGCAACAGTCCAGCTGAAAACTCACGACGGCCTGGAGTATGGGGTTGGCGACAGGCATGGTTAGGATGTAGGACGGAGAAGACTTGCTGAGTAAACCAAACAAATGATGGAAAAAGAGGAAAGAAAGCCGTGTTTGGTAGTGGTGTGCTTTACCGTGACAGGAAAACCCTGAAAAGTAATCAAAAAAGACGAATTCTGAAATAATAGGTACTTGACAGAAAATTAAAATCATTGCTTAGATATTAAGTTCTATATAAGTATGTATTCTATTAAAAATACATGATATGTCTTCTATTAAAATATATAATGATATATATCAGAATATATAGGTATATATATTCTATTAAAAATATATGATGATATATACATGACATTTTTTTCAGAAAACTAAACTGCATAATTTATTAGTTACACCATTTTAAGGAAATAGAAATCAGATTATTAGTACATGTGGGCTTCCGAGAACAACGTAATGAATCAGAGGGCTGCTCCCAGCACAAATTGACAATGCCTGTTTTCCTTATATGGAATTCAAACTGAACATGCCGTGTAGCCCCAACTTGCGTCTCCAAAATACACACGCTTCCCTTCATGGCACTGAACATTTGTGCACTGAGCACTGCCTATAGGTCCTGTGAAGAAAATTAAAAGTATATATACATATATATAGTAATATAAAAGTATATAATAATGTAAAAGTATATATTACCTCTGACTTAATTAATGATTAAGTTAACCTACTCATAAACCTGTGCATTAAATACATATTTTGAACATTCACTATTGGCCAAGTCTTGGGTTTGACCTTAGCATGAGTTTACAAAATGTGAAAGATATGGTCCCTACTTTTGAGGACTTCATTATCTTGAAAATACATAGTATAGGGAGGCACCTGTGGCTCAAAGGAGTAGGGCGCCGGCCCCATATACCAGAGGTAGCAGGCTCAAACCCAGCCCTGGCCAACAACAAAAAAAAAAAAAAAAAAAGAAAGAAAGAAAATACATAGTATTATCTATTTCAGTGCAATGTCAGTGGTTAAAGATAAAGACATAGAGGAGGGTGACAAGTTCAGAAAGGGGCTCCCAGGAAAGGCGATGTGTAAATGTTTGAATCGAGCTCTAAAGGGAATAAGAATTAACCAGAGACTAGGGAAGGGGTGGTAAGAGGTAAGCAGCACATGGGAAGAGATGAAGATATGAGGATATGAGACCGAAATCTTCTTATGCATTTGGGGAAGTATAAGCAGTGAAAGAAACAAAGAGCAGATAGAGACCTCAAAGGGTACTGGCTTTCTTTCTTTTTTTTTTTTTTTTTTGATTCAGGAAAAGAAATTGATTTTGTCCTGGTGATCTTTTTTAGTTCAAAGGAAGTGATTGAAGTTATGTGATATGTCTAGATTTTCTAAATTGGAATATCTGCAGCAACATTGTGGTTTCTTAACCTTGAATCTGTCTAGAAGAGGGAAGATTAGTTTAAAGCCCTTTCGGATGCTGGTTGTAAAGGTAGAGACAGATTTGAGCGATATCTAGCTATTTATATTAGCTTGCTTTGGTAACTGACTCAATATGGAATGTGGGGACAGGGAGACATTTCAATTGGAGGCACCTACTAGTCCCTCGATGAAAGTCTCCTTTCACGATCCTCAGGGTTTCCCAGGGAGCCAACGTTACAAGTATTAACACATCACAAAGTTTTTCAATTTATTTACGTAAGATATTCTCACGTCTTCCAACTGCTACCCTCTTAGGACAAGCTTACAACAATAATCCCTTTCATGATCTTCTTAAGTATTCCTTGATTTGGTAGGTTAACTTATTTAATTGCCTTACTTTTAAAGTACAATATACTTTTTTCTAACTATGTAATTAACTTATCCTAGGGAAATTTGAAGAAGAAAGGAAATATTTTCCTGGTAACTGTTTTTCTAAAATCGTGGTTTTTGTCATTTAAGTGCCTTAAAATGATTTTGCAGATGTATTTAGTATTCATGAATATACCATAAGATTAAACTGATTGTCAAGAAATCATATGTAATTACAATTTTCAAATATAGAATTCCTGGCAATGTTTTTAACCTGTCCAAGGAAAACCATTTTAAAAACCTTTAGATAAATGTTGAGGATAAAGGTCTATGAAGCACAATCCGGGATTGTATTTAATATTTTGCTTGTTAAAAGAAATAATGTCATGTTTGACCAAGAAGTAAAAAAAAATTTTTTTTATAATTCCAAATACAAGAAAAATTTTATTCCTAAAAGCAATGGACTTGATAACTAGCACTGAAGTCGACAGAACTGCAGGGCCATTGCCATTATTCCAAAGGCAAACACACTTTTAAAAAGGTAATTTTTAATCATATTTTAAAATAGCTAGTTCTCAGTAACAGACATTCACAAGCTGGAAAAGATTTGAAGCCTACATGTGAGTGAATGGTGCTAAATTATGGACTTATTCTTTTAGTTTCCACCCCCATGTTTAAAATGTGCTTTTAAGCCTGGGTTTATAAGTCTATTGAATTTATCCAGTCTTATAAGTCAAACATGTATACGAGGTAAAGTTGAATAAAGTATAGTATTTGCTTCTACAAAGAAATTAAAACAAGGGACAGTCAAATTGTTACTATGGGAATATACACACAGAAAGCATCAAAAATATGATTAATCCAGGAGATACGTAACCATTTTGTGTAAAATAATGCTACCTAGAAATTCTGTCAAATTTTATTTTCCTTAAAAAAAAAATTTTAAAAGCACGTGGAAATAGATGTATTTTCCTATCCCGCTCCCTACTGTACGCAAGCATCCGTCAGCTGGCTACGTTCAATGAAGAAAGAAGCTGAGTTGACAATACTTAATGGAAAACGTGAAGGGTAAATCTTAATGGAAAGAGAACTTCATCTGACCAGGAGTCTTTTATCCCAGTGGTGCAGTTGTTACTTTGACATTGACATTTACATGAGTTATAAACTGAAAAAGAATTTCCATAAAAACAGCGAGCAGGATTTGTTAAGTGAAACAGGTCCTTTTACTTCTACCGTCTAATAAAGAAGTACAGCTAAAGAACAGGGAAAGAAAAGCCCGGTCTCCAGCCTATATTCTCCTAAACCCATATCTTTCGGGTACCTAGAAGGTTGATCATGTTCAACAGCATTTCCTAGGTATACTCGGTGATTTAGAATTTTATTTGATTTACATTTGAAAATTTTTGTTTGGTTGGTTAACATTTTATAAATCATGATGTTTCCACATATAGATACAGGACGCTTGACTCAACTCAGAAGGTCTGGTTTCCATCTTTCCTACAAAACAGACGTGTGCAAAAGCTTTCTGGGAAATTCCAAGTCAGATGTTAAGCCTGAGAGACAGCAAAGTAACAAACATCTATTGATCACTAAAGCTTCGATGGAGTTTTTTATTAGTTATTAGGAGGGTGTCTATGAAAGCAACAGAAAATGCAACCCTTGCACTTAGGGAAGCTTAAAGAATTTTTCACTGAAAGGAACAAATCATGAAATGCATTCATCGTGCTGTGCATCAAGAAATTAACTCTAAACATATATGTGGTTAAATTAAAGGAGGTGCTATTATTTATTATTTTTCTTCCACTAATCTATTTTATGCCATGCTAATAAACAATTTGTACTAATTTGCTCAAGAATGTGAACATTAATGCTCATCCTCTATACATTTCCTTATACTCTGAAATGTAGCATTAGTATAAGTTAGAAAAGTTTACGCCAAGGCTTGTTTATCCTGTTGGAAGGAAGAAACTACACAAAGCCCATCCTCTAATGTTACCTTCATCACTCCAGGAGGCAGGGATGAGTCTTATCTTTTTAAAAGAGAAACTTAAGGTTTAGGGAGGTTAATTGAGTTGTCCTACACACCTACAATCTGGGTCAATTTGACCTTAGTTTTTTTTGTTGTTTTTTTTTTTTTTTTGCTGTTGTATCTGCTGAGAGTAAGCTCTACTGCCATAGAGGGAGGGGAAACAATCTTATATTAATAATTTCCAATACTATTAAGGCACTTAGGAAAATGGCCTGTCAAAAAAATGTTAGCTTTGGAATCAATAATAACATTGTAAACTAAATTAATACAATAGTAAATTGCATTCTTTGTCTTAATAGAATTTCCACTGTTAATTATAAATAAAGATTTTGCTAAGATCTGTGGACATTTTAGGTCTGGTGAACTTCTATTCATCCTTCAAAGACCAGCTCACAGGTGACCCCCTCAGGCAGAGTTAGTCATTGCTTCCACCGCGCCCTTGCCTCTTTCTACCCACCACACAGCCTTACGATTATTTCTTCACCTGCCTGTTTCTCCTATGGAATTTCGAGCCTCAGAGTTTGTGTTTTTCTTTTGCCCCAATCTTTGGAACATAGTGAGATTTTAATAAAGGCACATGTGCTGCACAAATTGATAAATGAATTTATACATTAAAATTTGGAGTTTTAACATTTTCCAGTTGTCAGAAAAATATTCTCAATACATTTTTTAAAGCTCTTTGGTAGCTGGATTATTTTATCCTAGTAGACTTTAGAAGTTTTTGAAATTTTTGTGAAATGACTTTATTTCATTTAATGCCATGTCAAAAGTTCCCCAACATTCTATTGAACTTTACAACACATTGATGAAATAACTTCTCCAAAATTTAGAGAATTTTATGTCCGTACCATGAGTCTATGAACTACACTGCCTGTATTTTTCTTTGTGGTTCTATGACAAAACTAACATGAAAAAAATGTAATGAATTAAGATCTGTGTAATTCCCCCTGCTTATAAAATGGAGGCAAAACAAGGTCTATTACAAATTCCCTGTATTATCTACCTTTTTAAAAATTTTCTAAGCGTTCCAAATGTGAGCAAATTGCTTTACAGAACAAACATACACGGAAAAAAAGCAAATGTATGGAAAAATCAGACTCTCAGCCCACAGCAGTATTCTCCAACTAACCCTGTTTTCTTTATTTCCATATTAAACAAAAGAGCCAGTCATATGTAAGTTAATAAAGTGAACACAGGGGAGATGTACCTCCAAATTAGAGCCAGACGGTGAATAACACAGCAGGAATGTACTTAAAACCGGTACTAGCTCGTGACAAGGTCTGTTCTCTGTCTTAGCCCTCGATTTTTGGAAAAGCTTCAGGAGCTCTGAGAAAAACTTTCAACCTGACAAACACTCCAGGGCTGGGAAAGGCTCCTGTTTTAATTCAGCCCAGATGTGATCCTTAATGAAAGCATTATGGTTTTGCAGCTGCAGTAGATGGTACGAGCATTTTTAAACGAATAAATTATTGAAAAAGATTTTCTTCTTCCCTCTTACAATTGTGCTTGACCTGTGTTGGGGGTAAAAATCTTAAGCTAGATTATAAAATGATTTACGGTTTCTCGTGTTTTACAGTCTGAACACTGTACCCTACTAAATGCAAAGGAGAGATACGTGAAAACTTACTATGTGTGGGCTACGTGAATACGTTTATCATCCTGACAGAGAATGCCTGATCCAATAATGCTCCAAAAGCTGGGTTTCAAGTAGATATGATATGAAAATATTAAGCCAACAGAACCTTGACACTAATAATATGGACTAAATCATTTACGTGGATATTTCTTGCTTACTCATACTTGCATTTTATTACAATTCCTGGAAGGTACACATGCATATATGTACCTAATTTGTAAATGTTTTCTAATTTGTATTCAAAACACAAAATGAACATCATTTTTAAAAGCGAAAAATCAAAACAAGGTCTCAGGAGGAGAAAGTCCATCGGATTAATCTGACCTGCAACTTCAATATTTTAGAAACATAACATGCCATGCCATTTAAATGTCAGGCTGACTTTATCTCCCCATGGTAGGGAATCCTTCTATACGATTTCTATTTTTATTAATAAAATTTAAAAAGTGGGTGGACAATAGGGGGAAACGAGAAGTTGTGATTGTTCTGGAGCATTCTTTGTTAGCCTTGTTCATTGCTTTGGAAATTCTCTAGATGGGAAGGCATCCAGTGGGATTCTGGGAGGAGCAGTTTACATATTTATTGAAACATTTGTTAACCATATAACATTCCAGCTAAAGAAAAACTGCCATTAAGCATAGAAAGTAGTTGTAAGTTGTAATAGGAAGTTATTTTCTAAGGGTTACAAGAAAAAGAAAACAGAGGGAAGAACTACATGAATGCAAGGTATTAAATGATTCTCTTTGAGAGCAGGAACTGCAGCTTATTATTTGCTGATGGATTATTCAGAATGAATTTCATCATTCTTGTAACAAATGTGTTTCCTGACACTTTAATTATGAAGAAACTATTCTGAAGCACAATATGAGCAGACGATGCTATAAGTTTAAGTAAAATGCTATTACATCCTCATTTTGCAAAATTCACAATCACATTGAAATTAAAACAGCATTTCTCCTTTGCAGAAAGAAATGCTATTGCAAAAACGGAATGCATGTGGATCCAGTGACATTTTAATCATTTTATTTTATACAGTATTTAGAAGTGGTGGAAATGGAAAGCAGAAAACTTTGCAGTTTAATGTATACATTATATACATTATGTCTAGCACTATGTGTGTGCTGTGTCTATAGCGTACTCTCACACGCCATGGAAGTGGAAACTTTTCTACTGCTTTTTAAAAGATGCTCATTAAAGACTGGTCAGTAGGTAACAGATGTTGGTACCTGAGTAGATCAGTACTCAGCTAAGCTCTGTGCACTCAGCTGGTTTTACTACTTCTACCCTATGCCCCCAATCTACTAATGAATGTATCAGTTTTTAATTTATTTGGGCACATTGACTGTAGAACAGCCAGCCAAACAGTCCAATGACCATAATTCAAACAAATAATCTACAAATCATTTTTACAGGTAATGCCTATTAAGTTGTGACGTGTTGATAAATTTAACAGAAAATATAATGGCATGTAAGGGGCTTTGATAAATATGCATTCTGACTCCTATCAAATCAACTGATTAAATGTAAATTTTCAGAAAAGTCTCAAACTGAGCTAACACAGGCAACAGAAACTCGAAAGCTGAAAATCTAATTCTTATTTTCTGCCAGTGGAGAAAAGTTGTAATAAAACACTTAACCCTTGAAGACTTATTTCTCTTGTGTCTAGAAGTTTCCAATAAGTTAGAACATGATTGTTTCAAAATTCCAGCTCTGTGTGGTTGGGGAGGAATGCTTTCATCACCTGGAAAGATTTTTGAATCATTATTTTAAATGAAAGTAAAAGATTCTATGTATGACTTGAAGGTAAAAATAAACTGTTTTTACTTTAAGGTAAAAAACTGTATTGGAGACAAACACAGCATTCCTACACAGCTCAGAAAATAAGCAAGTGGCAAGAGCAACCCCTCTAAGATCACAAGTTAGCATATTTCATATGTAAACACGTCTGCTCCAATGCTTGGTAAATCTCAAGGCTAGAACACCACACTGCAGAGGTCTGCGTGTCAAAAGAAATGCCAATTGTGTGAGTTAATTTTATTTCTAGACAAGTCAGGAAAATGTTGGGCCAGGGTTTTACTTTGCTCAGGGTAAAGGCTATTTTTGCTCTCCTTCTAGGCAAGGACTCCAGGTTATAGCAGAAGAAAAAGCAAAGAAAGAAAAGACCATTCCACTGAGTCTGGGGAACATGAACTTCTGTAATGTTTATTTTAATTAATCTCTAAGCATTATGCCACCAAATGGTAACATGTTTTAAAATCCCATGTTCTTGAGGGAGATGTATATTGAGGCACTCAAGCTCCTGCCACCCTCACAGAGGCAATAATAGTAACAGTAATAATAAATTATATCATTTCACTACACATTGTGAAACACACATAGAAAAATTATCCACTGGACTCATTTTACTCAGCCCGCACCTGTAAAGACTTTATGTTTAGGCAACATATATTACCTGGATTTAGAATATCAATTATCAATGGGTGATACTCTGTATCAATCTCATTTCACAAGTGATCTTTTCACCGGTTCTCGTAACCGCAGTTCTTTAACAACCAACTTTAAATATTTAACACAAACATGATCCCCTATACACCCTCATAAAAATATAACCTCATGGAGTCAAGTAGTTATTAAGAGATGGCAAATGATAAAACAATTTTTATTTTAAGAAGAAAAATTTTCTTATTTGGAGATTATAAAAAAAAATCCTTAGGATTCTTTTTTTGTTTGTTTGTTGTTTAACAAAAGAAAGCATAATTTCAAGCTGCTTTGCCTCTTTAATCCCTTTTGTATGGCTAGAAATTAGTGATGCATATGGTTCTGAAATTCAAATATAATGCAAAAGACTTTCTACATTTCAATCACTTGCATTCATATTTAATGTATTGAAAAATTAACATAAATGGAATTTTTCCAAAAATGTACATATCACATGTGAAAATAGCAAGACAAATTCAATCCTCTTGGCTTTGTCTTACATTACTAAAGCTGGTTCCAGAGCATTTTGACTGTGGCAAGGCAACTGTATTTTTATCCATTTCCGAGAGGCAGAGGGGCCATTCCCCTTGCTCCTGCATCCGTCCCGTGCCATTTTAATAGAAGATGCCCTCATTTAGCAGCTACACCTCCACTGTGCAATAGGTAGGGAAACATAATTAAATTTAATAGAAGCTGCCCCTGTTTTGAAGACACACTTGATTTAAAGCCACTCACAATTTAAAGCTGCAGGGAGATGTAATTAAATTTTATGGCAGGCATGGCTTTTAAATGAAGACACATGATCTATGTGCATATGTGTGAACATACACATACATACAAGTGAAAACGGGACGTTAAAAAGGTATTTTTCTGTAATTAATATATAATGATTCCAAATGCAAGACATTATTGTCCAAATGATATGAAGGTTATTTTTCTTCATATAATAGGTATAACTCTAAGAACGTACCAAGATAACATTATTATACTATTACAATACTACCTATTGACTAAATCCATAAGGTAAATGTATTCATCAATATACATTTTATTGTTATTGAAATACAACTATTCTTTATCTACTTATTACAATAACATCAATGGAGAAAATGCTTTGATAAGTCGTGTATCTGTTATTTTTAATGCCAGGGCACAAAAGGACTTACTAAAATAGTATGATACTATAAGTAATCAAAGAACAGAATTTACATGTCTGCATGTGTATATGATCCATAAGTAGGTTATTTAAAAGTGGATAGCTTTATATAAGCTCTTATCATAGAGGTTTTCATAGTGTTTATTAATGAATCTAGAAAATTACAACTGCATATTCCATTTATAAACTATGTCGGGTGAGTCAAGACACAAATCTATCACAGGTTATTTTCTACTCTCAAACTTTTGATTTAGTATATAGGGTTATCTACACTGCCAATATTAATTAATGTGTTCAAATTTGATTGGTTTTTAAACTTTCACTAAAAGGGAAAAGGCTATAAATTACCATCCCTAAAGTCCTTAAGTAAATGTCTTATGTGGGGGAAAAAAAAACCCAATTCCTTTGTAGATTAAATCTTTGAAGAAGACCCTGTGAAAACTCTTCTGACTGGCTTTGTTCCTTTAATGTCTGTTTAATGCCTTGAAGAAGGTATCTTCTCTGTTGACCCCCCCCCTTGAACTTTAGAGACTAGTTCAATAACCCACGAAAAGACCAAAAGTTTCAGAAAGAATGGTCTTTAAAGCAAGAAGCCTTCCTCAGGGCTATAAGCTCTGTCCTCAGTGTAAGAATAAGCCCAAGGAGGAAGGGATGATCTCCTATCTTTGCCACCATTAATTATCCACTTAGTAATGTATTCCTGCCACAAATGCCATGCTTGCCTCCCAGAACATCTTTCCCATGACTCCAGCCATGGAACGTCAACCAACTCACAACCCCACCCCTCCCCCACAACCCCCACCCCTTTAAAGAATCAATAATATTCTTTATTCTATTGATAAGGAATATTAAGCTAGGTAAACTGGGTAACCAGCTATTAAAGCCAACACGTAGATCTTTGTTATACTTTCTTATACTCAGAACTACTTATGAGCTCACATAATTTGTCTGAAGTTAGAAGTCTAGGAATTTCTATATTGGCCTACATATATATTATTTTAATTACTGTTATTTAGCAGCTGAACATGTATGCTGATTTTTTGGTATTACAACTGTTTTACTAACTTCGTCTTTCCTTTTGATTTTTAGTACTTCATTCTCTATACCTAGGAGGATCATTTTAGGTTATATCTTATAATACCACTTATTATATTCAAGAAACAGAGAATATTCAGAAAAGAAGTGATTAAAACAAATCCTCTAAATCACACTTCAAATACTTTTTTTCTTTGTTGCAAGTAGTCACCACAGTAATCAAATTGTCCAACTTCATTACTAATGACTTCGTGCCAGCCTCCTCCACCCGTGCTAGGGGTTTAAAGAATGCAGGTATCATAAAGATGTCAACAGTTTTTATCTAGGCGTAATGAGATAATAGGTGACGTTGATGTTCTTCTTGTATATTCTATATTTTTTAAATTAACCTCAATTAGTGTGCATTATAGTTACTAGCAAAAGGATATATTGAAAGATAAATGTACATATGGACGGTGCCTGTGCTCAAAGGAGTAGGGTGCCAGCCCCATAAGCTGGAGGTGGTGGGTTCAAACCCAGCCCCAGCCATAAACTGCAAAACAAAAAAAGGTAAATGTACATACTTAGCTGAAACTCATAACTAAAATAAGTAATTTTTTTATATAAACTAGCTTTATGAGGAAAAAAACTATTTTAACTGAAAATTATCACCTACCACAGTGGCTGGCTTATTATGTATACAGGGTACTGAGATGGTTAATTTTTTTCTGCTATCGTTATTTTCCATGTATGAATTTAGATAGATTTTATCAGCCCAAATACTGGATAATCTTCCATAGTAAGTTTTCTTAAACATAAATTGTTTTCCTATTGAAATGCAAATTTTCAGACCTAAACATGATTTGAAACACTCTTCTAAACTTTATTAATTTTATTATTGGCTACTGGGAATAAAAATCTTAGAGAAGTTCATATTTGGGGCTATCATATCAAAGTCAAGTTTTATCAACATTTTATGTGCTAAAATGCCTAATTAAGGTTAAAGTTCTACTTAAAAGAAAAGCATTATCATGAATCAATCTTGATAATGAAATCATAATTCATGATTAATTCAAGTCTTATTTTTGAGTGCTAGCTAGAATTGCTTTGTTTTTGTGTAGTTTTTGTCTATGCAGTTTTGATGAGCTTTCTATTGTAGGGGTTAAGACAAGACTTTGTATGTACACTTCCCTGGCTATAAGACCCAGTTAATTCTCTCATTCAATAAGTTTTGATTGAGTGTCTAATGTGGACCGAGCATCATTTGACCCTGGGACTCAACTCAGTTTTATTTCCTCATCTGTAAAAGAAAGATAAACTATAACCCAGGGGATTATGACGATTAGGCCAGATGATCTAAAAAAGAGTTTGTACAGCATGTACTACATAATAAACATAGACCCTATTATTGTAATAGGTCTGTGTATATGAATATACTTATAAACTTCTACACATAGATTTATGAATATATTTTGTATTGTTAAGCACAGAAGTGTTCATGGGCTTTTTACTTCAGCAGCACATGAAAATAAATACATTCTCTACTTTCACATGCTGCCTAAATAGCCTCTGTAATTATTATTAAGACTCATAACATAAGAACTATTTATAAATTAATGTAGAATGAGGCACATGTGTTATTCTCCTTCAATTCTCTTCATCTAGTGCAGTAACTGTCACCAAGTTGGTGCTGAATAAAGTTCTAGTCATTCAAAAGCTTAAGTATCAGAAAGAACAATTAATTTGAGTTTCTTATTTTCTGATGACAGATGAAATGATATAATACATCAAAGATACTAATTTTTCTGAGGAAGAAATCATCCATAGGGTTACACTTATTGTGCCAGTCTTATAAAGAAAAGATTTTATTTTATTTTTTTCTGGGTAGAGGCCTAGTAATGGTATTGTGGAATCTAATGAAAGGTTTGCTTTTTGCTCTTTGAGGGTTCTCCACACTTCCTTCCATAGAGGCTGTACTAGTTTGCAGTCCCACCTATAGTGTAAAAGTGTTACCTTCTCTCCACATCCACACCAGCATCTGCAGCTTTGGGACTTAAGGACATTTGAATTAGAATGTTTATCGCAGCTCAATTCACAATCACCAAAATGTGGAAAGAACCCAAATGCCAATAAACTGTGGTATAAGTATATCAAAGAATACTATACAGCTATAAAAGATGGAGGCTTTATATCTTTGTATTAACCTGGATAGAATTGAAGTACATTCTTCTTAGTAAAGTATCATAAGAATGGAAAAACAAGTATCCAGTATACTCAATACTAATATGAAACCAATAGATAAATAACTACACACATACACAAGAGAAAAACACAATTAACTTCAAGACTAGGAGACAGGGAAAGAGAGAGGGGAATTGGTAAGTTCTCACCTAATTGCACAATGTAAGGGTATACAGCACACCCAGTAGGTAAAGGGCTCAACTACAACTTGAACCATAACTAACAAATGCAAACAATGTAACTTGATCATTTGTACTCTCTTTTTAATCTGAAATTTAAAACAAAAAAAAGGAGAAAGATTTTAAATAAGGCCTCAAATAACTAGATTAACATATAAAAATAAAGATTAATGTGAAGACATAAACATCAAGATATAGCCTGGTGAAAAATAATTTTAAGAATAAAGATTGCTATAGGAATCCAGAAAGAAAAATTAGCTCACACATAGATGAAGAAAAATCATGTGGATATCAAACTTCTTTATGACACTTTAGGAGATAACAGAACAATTTTTTTAGAGTACTTAAGGCCAAAAGAATATAACTAAAGAATTTTATACCTAGCCAAGTTGTCATGGAAGACAATCTCAAAAGAAAAAAATTCAATGGGTTTGTGAAGTCTACTACTGAAAACAAAATTCCTCAAAAAATACTTAACTATGTCACTCGTCCAACCAAGAGATGTATTAAAATACAGAATTGAAAAATGAGGATGACTTAGCTTTTGAAGAAAAATAAAACTTTTAAATACATTATTATATATAGATAATTTGTAACAAATATGGCTACACAACATTGGGCAAATTCACTAACGAAATTATGAGGTATAAATTATAATAAAATTTTCCATTGATAAGATCAAAATTGTAGATTACATAAACAAGAGTTGTACATAAGAACTCAAGTTGATGAAATCAAAAGTATCAACATTTTTCTCATTTTCCCCTTCTTTTTCTTTTCCAAATTTTCCACAAGTAAACTATTTTACCTTTTTAAACAAAATACATATGATAATTATAAAAGAATAAATGAATAAATATATAATACAACCTCTGTAAGTTGACCACACAAGGAACTGTAACAAACTCATCAACATACAGAGGTGGTCAACATAAGGAAGTAGATCTACTGTATTGATGTGTATGCACAGTACATGTCCAGTCTTTCCAAATTAGGTCAATTTAAGAAGGTGGTTAATGTATGGGGGTTCTATTATACTAGAAACTTATCCTATATATTTTTGTATTAAATGTCAATTTTTTAAGGGGGTTTGTATAAAGTACCATCTGAATAAATAGAATGCAAGCTGTAGGAAAGGATGTATTTCAGATTTACCCTTAAAAGTAGCATTGTTTCCCAGTAATATCCTAGACTTTCAAGTTATGATGTTCTTTTCTCCTCCTGTGTTTTCTGGTTTGTTTTTAATTTTTTACTGTGAGTATTTCAAGATTCTATCCCTATTCAGACAAAAGGTTGACTAACTTCTACCATGCTACAGCATCCAATGGAAGGCATGATTTTTTTCCCAAGCATCATATGGCATTGAACAGTCTTGGGATTTTCTGTTTGCATCCCTAGACATCAATTCATAAGATGAGGATTCACCCTGCCCACCCTCTCTATGTTTTATGGTCCCTTCCTACACTAACAAAGCTTTAGCACATTTTATATCATAGTCTCTTGCTGTGGTCACACTCACAGACCTAATCATTGCTGTTGACCTGAGTTGTGACTCATAGGTTTGTGCCTAAGTCCTCTCTCTGTCTCCTATGCTAACTATTTAGAGTAATGTTTGTTTATTTTTCTTTCTTTCTTTTTTTTTTTGTAGAGGCAGAGTCTCACTTTACTGCCCTCTGTAGAGTGCTATGGCGTCACAGCTCACAGCAACCTCTAACTCCTGGGCTTAGGTGATTCCCTTGCCTCAGCCTCTCCAGTAGCTGGGATTACAGGGGCCTGCCACAATGCTCAGCTATTTTTTTGTTGCAGTTTGGCCAGGGATGGGTTTGAACCCTCCACTGTTTGCTTATTTTTCTCAAATTCCTAATTATTTTTCATAATCACAGTAAGTAATATTAATACTGGCTGTTCTTTTTAAAACAACAATTTATCATCATTTTTCCTTGGTGAAGAACAGAGAAATTTTAATAGGAACTTATATAAGAAATTTATCTTTGTGAAGGATGATTTGTGAATGAAAAATGGGGGCATGGGGTCAAACAAAAAGATAAAATTAATGAAAAAACAAAAAATATGATCAAGTCCTAGTTTTAAAAGGTGTATAATTAATAGGTTCCGATATAATCTTTCTCATATTCCCTTTAAAATACTCTAATTCTCCAACAATACTAACTTTTTAATAAATAACTCTATCACCCCAAATTAAGATATTTCAGACAACCTTTGACCAGAATTAAAAAATATTTCCCTCGAGAACAATTTCAAGAACAAGATCTCAAGAACAAAAACCAAAACCTGATTATAAAATGGGCAAAAATATTGAACAGACATTTCTTCAAAGAACAAATGGCCACAAGGTGTATGAAAACATGTTCGTTATTGCTAATTATCAGTGTAATGCAGATCCAAACTACAATGAGAAGTCACCTCATACCCAGTACAATTGCTATAATGCAAAAAAAACAACAAAAAAAGAAAAAACCAAAAATAACAAATATTGGTGAGAAAGTAGAGAAAAGAGAATCCTTTTAACACTGTTAAATGCAAATTGGTGTAGCCACTACGGGGAAGCATTATGGGTTTTTGGCAAAAAAATTAAAAATAGACCTACTACATGGTCCAACAATCCCACCTCTGTATATATATCTAAAAAATGTTGAAATCAGTATGTTAAAGATTCGAGGCCTATTTACAATAGCTAAGACAAGATATGAACAGATCAAGAAAATGTGGTATATACACATAATGGAACATTGTCAGCCTTAAAACAGAGAAAATCTTGCTATTTGCAACAACAACAACAACATGGATAAACCTAGAAGACATTATGATAAGTAAAATAAGCCACAACAAAGAAGGTGGCCACCTCTATGATGAAATAGTCTAACTTACAGAAGCACAGAGAGGCATGATAACTGCCAGGTTACCAGGGGCTAAAGAGAGTGAAACAGGGGGGATTAGTCAGAAGGTACAAAGTTTTGCTGATACAATAAAATAAAGTAAATTTATCTTTAAATATCTACTACTGTACAGTACAGTGCCTGTAGTTAACAATATTGCATTGTATACTTAAAAATTAGCTACAGGGATGGATCCTATGTGTGTTCTTATTACACACACAAATGATAAATAAAAAGCCAGGAGGAAACTTTTGGAAATGATGGACAGGGTAATGGGATAGATATTGGTAACAATATCACAGGTATATCCTGATCTATAAATTCATATATGTTAAATATAGCCAGTTAATTGTATGTCAATCACATCTCAAGAAAGTAACTTTTTAAAGAAAATATTTCATCAACTATAAATATGAGGCAGCAGGATTGTGGGCCACCTCTTCATAGCCATCCCATCATTTCCCATCAGAACAAGATGGACATCAGTGGAACACTTCTGAGGGAGCATAGGAAGAACTCCTACTTGTCTGCATTTGCGGTTCAAACATGAGGGCATGCAACTGCCCCAGCTGTGTCACTGGTCCCTTTTCTTCACTATTGCTGTTTTTGTTAAGTTGTACATTGTGTTATTCTCTGTTCCCTTGATTTTCAATATCCCTTCAGAAATGACATCTCCCAGAATACAGCAGAACAGCAATGGGACACTAGGGTGAACTTGAATATGAGCTGGGCAGTGTGCAGGAAGACTAGTCTGACTATAGCTCAGAGAACAACAGAGAAAGGGAGTGTGGTGAGACCAAAGGTGTAAGCAGTGTGAAGAGTTTAGATTTTATTCCAGTAGCCAAATGGTACCAAGGAAGGTATAGGTATGGGATTAATGCAAACTGGTTAATGCTTTTGATTTCCATTCTGACTGCAGAATTGAAGATGGTGCAAAAAGCACTGAAAGTGAAGATACAATACCAGCTAGAAGGCACCATCACAACAATACTTTGTGTAATAGTGTTTTCTTTTCCTGTGACACGACATCCTGAGTAGGAGGTGGAGCTAAACTCTACCAGAAGCAGGGATGGAGCTGGGGAACCAGCCAACAAGGGCAGAGTTTAGAGAGCAATTGAAGGGGTTGAGTTGGTGGAGGAAAGACACAATTTGGATCTTGATATAGCAACTAATTGAGCCACAACCTGCAGGGTCAAACCCACCATCAGCAGGAGAGGTGAGTAGATAGATAGATAGATAGATATGTATACATTGTTACATATATGTATAAAAAGTAATTATAATGTTTACATACACAGATACACAAAATGTTTCTATACAAAATGAATATATATATATATATATGTATATATATATACAGAGGAAGGACCTGTCCAGGCACACAGTAAAGGCTGTACTCAGGTCCAATTTTATAAGTGTGTGACTTGTATAGTCATCAAAGATTCCATGCTTACAAGGGTTTGATTTAGTGCTATACTGTTGTGGTCTTGAACTTCTTAATAATATTTTAACTCAACTCTATCCAAGTTAGTACAAAAGATGTAAAAGTCTCCATGTTTTTATGAGTGAATAGCATTCCATAGTATACATCTACCACCATTTATTAATCCATTCCCGGGTTGATGAGCATTAGAGTTGAAACACATTCTTCTTAGTAAAGTATCACAAGAATGGAAAAGCAAGTATTCAATGTGTACAGTACTAATATGAAGGCAGTAGATGACGTAATACACACCTACACAAGAGAAAAACCCGATTCAATTCAAGATGGGGGAGGGGGAAAGCCGGAGGGAAGGAAGCAGGGGGATTGGAATGTTCCTACTTAATCGGCACAATGGAAGGGGATATGGGACACCTCCTGGGTCCAGGACACAAGGACAACAGAGACTTTACTTAAGAAAGGCAACGGGGGGTTATTTTCTAATTTTTTTTGTACATTTGGAACAGTAACAATAAATGAGCCCCCTTTAAAAAAAAAAAAAAAAAAAGAAAGGCAACATTGTCACCTAATTGCTTATACCCCCACATAAACTTGAAATAAAAAAAAATGGTAACAATAATAATATTTTAACAAAAGGCTCCACATTTTTCCATTTGCACTAAGTCCTGAAAACAACGGTCCTTCTTGGGGATAGATATAGGAGAGAGTGACAAACCAAATCCAGTACTAATCTCTACCACCTGGAGACCCACGCATTCTCCACTACGCTTCTGAGACACAGCCTGTTCATTGTTATAGTAAAAAGAAGTCAAAATAACAGAATAATAAATGAGCTGCTGGATAATGAAGGGAACAACAGACTGTGGGGGAAATAAGAGACAAACAAGATAAAGAAGAAGGTAAGAAAAAAAACATAGAAGTCTTTTCGACAGACAGAATTTTAAAAAACCAGAAGAGAAGACTAAGAGGGGGAAAAAAAAAAAAACCCAGAACACTCTAGGCAAATTAAGTTGACCAGGAATAAGTTATTCATGACATTCAGCTGTCCACTTAACTGTAAGACTTTTTAAATTTTTCGCTTTTGCAAATTTAAAAACATTAGTCTCCCAAATATTATTTGTCAAGGAAGTATAGGATAATATTTTCAGATAAATGATTAAATCTGTTAAACAACCCTTTAAAGGCAATTAAGATAAAATGGTTATGAAACAATGTTAGCTTTTAATTAGGATAAAAAATTACTTCTTATTGATAATTTTAGCTGGCAAGATTTCAGACACTATATTAGGTGATGATCATATGCTTTGTGACAGGATTATGGCCTGCATCATAAACCATTCTGAAATATAATATTAAAATTATCGGCTACTTAGAACATCATATTCCTATTGCATTCAAATTTCACATCTGTCTATGATCTAGCGTATCAAGTCTCAATGTTACTGAATCACATACTCAATCACTCATTCTCTCCCACAGTCTCTCCTGTGTTCATTCAAAGGAAGTTTATGCCTACTATGTGCCAGCTATTGTGTTTCCCTTGTTTTCAGGAGGGCTGTCAGCAGAAGCAAAATGCCTCAACAAATAGCTGATGGCAGACAGAATTACTATTGCTGTGGTTTTCATTTGAGTACAGAAGATAAGTTCCCCTAGATTAACAATATCAGGAGAAGCTCTTCAGGTCTTAATGTGGAAGGTGTAAACAGGCCAGGGGGATGCTGATTAGAAGTCTATACAGTAAGAAAACAATGTGCTTCTTTCCCCCACAATACTCTGAAATAACAGACTATCAGTAAAAAACTTCTTTGGGGAAAATGGTTCTAAAAATATGGGGTTGAGGAGGGAAATGTGGTTGTTAGAATAAAGTTGAGGACATAGACAAAGGGACAAAACTTTTTGAAAAATATGCTGACAGCCATTGAGGAGCACAGAATAAAAGTATTCAGTAGATAGAGAAGGCGCCTGAACTGACAGGCAGAGAAATAAATTGACTTCTCAATCACCTTTGACTGCTGTAGGCTGAAGATCCACTTAGGGCCCATTTTATAAGCTTTCTTGGTAGCGAAAACATAAGCCATTCAGCTCTTTATCCCTTTGCCAAACTCCATAAAATATTGTTCACTGTTCCTAACATACCCCAATGAATATTCAAAACAAAAGATTGGGCTAAGAGGAAGCTATATATACACAGAAAACCCCCTATTTATGCTATCACGATTTTGCATTTTCTCATTTTCCGAGCCATGAAGTTGTCTATGTTGCTAATGTACAGATTTTCTGCCATTTGCTATCATTTCTCAGAAACTGTTAAAACATAATCCCATGTTTGCTGTGAAATTAGCCTTGAAAAGAAAGCTGCTGAAGAGTACATAGCACCTTCTCTCGTAGCACACACCTCCTCAGTTCCTACCGCCTTCTTACACAAATAGAAAAATATTACAGGAATCTAGTCAGTGAACAAACAGACATTATTAAACACTCGCACTGTGCCAAGCACCGTGCTAGCAACTCAGATGCAAAGATGGTCCAGAGGAGGTATGAACGCGCTCCCTGAAGAAGGTTACTGAAGCATAGAGGCCCTGGGTGAGGTTGTGAGAGACCCACACTCACTGCTGTGTGGACAGGAGACTGGGAGGCACAGGGGAGGCGGGCCAGGGAGGGTGGGGACAATGCATCCTCTGAGGAGGCGACTGGCCCAGTGCAGAGTCAGGACAGCGACCTGGGCCAGAGCAGCATCACTGAGGATTCTGAGAAGTAGTCTGAGATATAAAGATGGGATCTATGTGAGAAAGGAGCCAGGATAATAATAGAGATTTTTTTGGTCTGTCTGAGGATGTACAGTAATGCCATTGACTGAGATGGGGAACTTTAGAAAAGGGACAAGTGAGGGAGGGATTAACGGATGAAGAGGTTAATACTGGACGCCTTAAGTCTGAGATGTCTGTTAGACGTCCAAGTGGAGGTGCTGGGTAGGTGGTGAGAAGTGGGAGGTGGCCATTAGCTTTAAACATGATGTCTGAAATTAAGTTCAAGCACTCATCCTAGGAAAAGTAGTACACACCTCCTTGCCTCATACCGCTACAGTGGTCATCTTCAAAGTATTCCCCTCAGCCATCTGATGACCATAGTGATGTTCAGCAATGCAGTATGTAGCACTTTTTCTAGGATGAGTTCATGAATTTAATTGTCCTCCTTGGCATCATCAGCACATAGACCATATTTAAAGCCAAGATACAGGATGAGACTATTGAGGGGCAATTTGCATATAGAAGGCAGGGTGTAATAGCAGGCCATCCCCTTCCCCCGTGGTGACTTGTTCACACCCCACACTCTCACCTCCCTCCGGTGGTTCCCTGATTCTGACTACTGGTCTCTTTCTGGAACTCACAAAAGTTCCCAAATGTTTTTTGGCAGGGACATCCTAGCACCACATGAGTTTCAGAGCATGGGCTGTTCTGCCTCCCTCCCTTTGCTGTCTTTTCTGAGCAGGCATGTGCCCCCCGCCTTGCCCATCCTCACTCCACTCTCTGAGCCTAAGGCACTAGTAACAAAGAGGGGTATGTTAAGAAAATTGACGGAAACAGGTGCCATCATAAAGAAAGTATGTTACAGAGAAGGGACACTTCAAAACCCAACGGGGCCTCCTGAGGACCCTCCCTCCTAAGTAGGGTAACAGACATTGTTCTCTGCTGGCTGCTTCGGGCCCAGATGCCACTCCTCAGTCCTTTCTCCTCCTCTTCCCAGCTCCCCCCACCTTGTTCCTTCTCTACTCCCAAGAAGGTTACTTTTAATTTGAAAATTTTATCACAGTTTAACTCTGATTTTTCTTAACTTTCCTATTCTACACTTGGCATATTCTTAGTATATTCAAAATTTCCAGTAAAATATTTCTCCAAACAAAAGAGCAGTTTTCTTCTAAAGGTAAAATCTGCCAGCTCCGAGAATGTAAAAAATACTTTAGCTTTTTCTTTTAAATGGTATTTTTAAATTTTCATTGTCTAATTACATTCATATTGCGTATAAATTGCATACCACGATTCTAAGGGGATTCCTAAACTTATACCTATTCATAGTTAGCTCCAGTACTTGAAAAAGTTCTTCCAGTTGCCTGGTATAAGTTAAATTTAGGAAAAAAGTAATTGTTCTATTTAATTGACAACAAGCCAAGTATTGTATATACCAGAAAAAAGCACATATAATATTACTTCTATTTATTTTTCAGTTTATATTGTCTTCCAATTATTATTATTGTTAATACTTTCTTCTTTTCAATCCACATATGAGGTAGAAATAATTGACCAAGCTATAGAAATAGGAGATCTTTGAGAAGACAGCAAGAGAAAGTTATAAGTGCCCCAGCTGTGGGACACAGGCAGCTTTATGTCTGATCTCAGCTCTGCTGTTCCAAACTGTGGAGCCCTGAGGTGTTTATCCAGTTGTTCCTCACTTCTTCATTTGCAAAATAGTGACCATGGCCTTGGAGGGTTGGTCTGAGAGTGCAGAAAATAATTTGTGAATATCTGCTACAAAATGGGACCTAGAGCCTGATTATTATTTGGGATCTTTACTCTGCCTTTTTGCTGGGACTACAGACCATGTTCCAGCCACTGGACTAGTAGAGCAGAGCCATGAGACCTTTTACAGAAACCCTGCCCTTGGAAAATGCAGGAGAATGTTCCCTAGGTTGCCCGTCTCACTTGTCAGCTATTGTATTTGACTCCCATCTGCCATGTCACAGTCGCTGGACTCCTGCTCTTGGCAGGCAGCCCTGCTCTGTCAGTAATTGCTGACAGGTGAGACTCACTGGCCCAAGATCAGAAAGCTTGCTTGCATTGCAAAGGACACACCTCACCTGTCAGCTGTCACAGACACTCTTTTTGCATTGCTCCACTCCAGAAAAGGTGATATCTCATCTGGAGGACCAACAGTCTCAAGTTAGGAAGCACAAATGAAGTGACGAGTATGTGTTTATTACCCCAGTGTGGTGCTTCTTAGAACTGGTTTATTTTCCATCAGTTCTTTTAGAAATGACTTTTTTCACGACACTTTAGAGTCAAACGTGTAATTTGTGAGCCTGACCGTCCAGCTGAAAAGGTGTGGTGTGCTGCGGAAAAGATTCCAAATTCATCAGCAGGCCCCACCTGTCAGGTGACAGGCCAGGCTCAGAGTACCGCTGCCTTGGTAACATGGTGAACACCACCTGTCAGCTGGGCTCCCAGCCAACCCTACTGAGTTCAGAGACCTAGTTTTAAACATGAAATACTGAACTGCAGAAAAATCAGTGGTCTTCCTTGAGCATCCAATTGTAAAAGAGCATCTTTAAAACACAGTAAATAATGTTAAAAAACCACAACCTGGCCCATCATCACCCACATGCGTAAGCATGATCTTAATTCTGCTCAGATTATAGACTGTAAGAAATACGATTAGATCTCTTCTGCTACTGAGATGCAAACACACACATATAAACAAACACGTGTGCATGTACATACATATATAAATACACAGAAACACAAATTCTTTCTTATTGGGGTCATAAAAAAAACTACTTTCACAGAAAAGCATAACTACAATCCAAATACCAATTTAACTTCTAGCCTAGAATTATGAATACAATTAATATCATAAAATAATGGATTAATGCAGTCTGAAAAATAAAAACAGGAAAGGAGAAACAAAGTGACAATTTTAAATTATGCAATTTTGATTATGACATTCATTCATGCCTAGAAATTCAAAAATTATGGTAAGTTTTGTAAGGGAGCATTTAAGTCTCCTGTTCCCACGCGGCCACTCCCAGAGCTACCTGTGACATTGCTAATGCAGGTTTACTCACTGCCGTCCTGCCCACTGAGACTGAATCTCCACCACTGCTTGTCATTTTGTCTAGCTCATCACAGCTTCTCCAGTATGCCAGGCACAAGTTGTCATCCAAGACATTTGTGGAGTGACTGAATATTTACAGCCCTTCATTGAAAGTCAGTTTTCCTTTGGCACCGGCCCATCTAGAACCTGAAACATAGGACTCTTCTCAGTCAAGAACGCTAACTGCCTGTACTTTAGTCTCATTAGTAAACTCCGTCTTATGGTGGCTGCCATCCAGTTCCCATCAAAAAGACAGCTAAGATAATTCAGATTTGAAAAAAACGGTATCTAAGGCAGTGTTGCCTCACTTAAATTATGCTATAGACTAGCAAATTTTCAATTTTTTTTTTTTTTACAACAGCCACAACAACTTAGCGAATAAGAAGTAAAGCGACCAAGTTCCTGAGGAGGGTGTGAAGTGGACCAGTAAGTGGCCAGAGTGTCCTTGCTAGACTAGGGTTTGTGACTGGGACATAGATGTTAGTGAGCTATTCTTAACTATCAACAGTCTAAATTCTACCTGAGTTGTAACACGTATCACAGATAATTCACTAGAAATAAATGGAATATGTGAATGTCCTCATTTTGATATAAATTTAAGAAGAGGAGCATTCAATGTCATCACTATTACACAGATTTTTTTAAGTTCATTCTTGCATGGCAGAGAAAGGCAGGGCATTTCACCAACACCCCTACATAAGCAATCCTACCTCCAGGAAGGTGCATGTCACTTGTCGAAGGCACCCTTCATGTGCACTATGACAAAAAGTGGTAAAGGCGTTCTGGGCCAAGCAAATACTTTCCATTTTATTCCCTGAGCTATTTACCTTTATCAAACTAGGACATCTGAGGGAAATGATATGCAGTACATTGGTTTTCTTTGGTGAAATCTCTTTGCTTTCTTATGAAGTAATGAAAATATTGTTGTCTTTTAAAAATATATTAAATTTTGGATTACCATTTTTCAACCTTTTTTATCTCACAGCACAGTAGAACCTATAGTTAAACTTTTGTGGCACACTTAAATCATGTTGATCATTTTTAAAAAAGTAAAGAAAAGAATATATTTACTGTGCTTTGAATTTCTTCCAAAAATAACTTAATTAATAATCTTTGAAAATTTTTGTGGCACACTTAAAACCCTGTCACATTACACTGGTGTGCTGCAGCTTACCGATTGAAAAATCGCTATTTTAGATTCAGCATTTTTATGATTCTGTTTTATCTTCTTTGTTGTTTCATTAGCTAAAATTCTTTGCCTCATTATTTTAGTGGTTGCTTTAGGGTTTACAGTATACTTCTGTACCTTATTACTCCATCTACAAGTAATATTATTTACACTTCACAAATAGCATAAGAACCTCCTGGTGATGTAAGTCCATCTCTTCTTCCTGGACTTTGTGTTCTTGTTGTCATATATTATCAGTTCTACATGTGTTATAACCCCTATACTACACTGTCTTCATTTTGGTTTTGTCAGTTTTTAAAAGAGATTTAAGTAATAAAAATAATCTTATGTTAGCAAAATACTACATTAACTCAATGTAGCCACCATTTCTTGTGTTCTTCATTCCTTTGTATGGATCCACATTTCCTTCTGGTATCGTTTTCCTCCTGCCCAAGTGACTTCCTTGAACATTCCTTACAAGACGGGTTTGTTGGCGATAAGGCGCTGCAGCATTTGTATACCTGGAAGTCTTTATTTTGCCTTCATTTTTCAAAGAGTTTTACTGGGTAGAGAATTCTAGGTGGACAGGGTTTGGGGGGGTTAGTTTTTGTTTGTTAGGACATTCAAGATGTCATTCCAAAGTCTTTCCCCTTCCATTGTGTCTAATGAGAAACCTGTTAACATCTTCATCTTTTTTTCCTTGACTTCTTTTAAGATTTCTTTTCTTTAAAACCATCTTTATTGTGGGTTTTAACTAATTTGATATTGATGGGCTGTAGTATACTTTTTTTCATTTTTTATAGTGAAGGTTTTTAATTTTTGCTAAATTTGGAGATTTGGAGCCATTATTTCTTGAACTCTTTTCTTCTGCTCCTCTTTTTAAGAACTTTATAATAAACAATAATATGCTTACTATTATGCCATTGGAACTTGCTCCAAATCTCCTTTATGCTATACTCATACACGTTAGCCTTTTTTTCTTTTCATTATATGTTGAATAGTTTCTTTTGCTATGTCCTCAAGTTCACTGATATTTTCCTCATTAAAATCTAATCTTCTGTTAATACCATCCAGTTTATTTTTTTTCACGCATTATAATTTTAATCTCTAGAAGAAGACTTGGGCCTTTTTTATATTTTTCATGTCTTTACTTACCATGTTCAATCTTACCTCCAGCTTCTTAAAAATATGGAACACTGGTATAAGTCTTAATGTCTTTGATAATAATTCTAATGTCTTTATCAGGTAAGGGTAGATTTTGATTGATTTTCCACACTTCTTTGCATGGCTAGTAATTTTTGATTGGATGCTGTTCTGGATGATTTTGAATTGCTATAAATACTTTTGAGTTTTATTCTGGCACAAGTGAAGTCACTTAGAAACAATTATTTTGGGTCTTAATTTAAGAAGCGTTAAATCAGACTGAAGCAATTTTAAGTCTAGTTTGCTAATACAAAATTATTAATCCTCTATTCAGTGATCTCCAAATCAGTTTCTTTCTAGCCTGGCTGGTGGGAATATTCCCTATCCAGTATAAGTTCTCTGTATTATCCCTACTAATAATTACGAGTGGTTCTTTACCCAGCTATGGGTACTATCCTTGCACAGATGGACTGAATAATATTCACCTGAATACCTGAGGGAGTGCCTCTCTAAAGTTTTCTGGAGATATCTCTCTTTGTAGTTCTCTCTTCTTTGGTACTTTGTCCTGAAAACTCTAGCAGCCTTGGTCTTTCTGGAATCTCAGTTGTGTTACGTCAGCTCATGGAGTCTATGGCTCTTTACCTGGGTTTCTTTACCCTGTGCTGTGGCCTAGAAGTTCTCTCTAGGCAATAAGCTGAGACAGTTGTAGGGTTTACTTTGCCATTTCTCACCTCTTATGGAAAACTACTTTTTGTTGCCTGTTACACAATGCCTTAAAACAATTGTTTCATATGTTTTCTCACTTTGTGGTTGTTTGAGTCAGTATGGCATATTTGGTCTCTGTTATCCCATCATGGTCAGCAGCATAAATCTGACTAATATAAATATATTCATTATCTAAATAATAATATCTACATTAAGTGTTCCTCCTTTCCAAGAAACAAGTTAAATTATTTAAATTATAATAATCTAGATAGATTAATTTTAAGAGTTAACTATTTGATTTACTCTTTAAGATATTTACATTTTTCTTCTAAGAACTAAAATGCTCTTTTCCAGATTTCTGAAAAACTGAGGTGAAGGTTGGATCTACATGAAATTATACTAATTTCCTCTGATAAACTTCTAGTTACTTGAGGAAGAGCACGTGAAATCTGCTTCCATTGCTTTGATATGACTATTTTAGAAGTTGTCGAAGTCACTGGTGTCTGATGTGGGGAATAACTGGTTTG
This sequence comes from Otolemur garnettii, assembly GCF_000181295.1. NCBI lineage: Eukaryota > Metazoa > Chordata > Mammalia > Primates > Galagidae > Otolemur > Otolemur garnettii. The sequence goes on along the minus strand of NW_003852399.1, from coordinate 33,252,133 downwards.
CCATAAAATGCTTTTATGTCATAAGAACTTTCCCTGAGGGGAAAAAATCATAGAGTGGGCTTCAATATGTGTGGCAACAGAGACTCAATAAAATATTAAAGGAAATTCTTTTTATAATTAATAATTGGGCTTTTTGTTTAATTTCCTGGTAGTCTTTTAAAAACCATTTATTTGGTTCTTCAAGATGCAGGTGACATATTGTTTATCTCACAACCCTTTCAGAGAGACATCATCTCACCTTCATCTGTTGCTTTCATAGCATTTTGCAAATAGCACCACTGTAGCACTCACAAGGTAGTTATTATCATGTCTCTTTTCCCCAAGAAGGCTATGTACTCTTACGGGATGGAGTCCTTTGTTCATATCTATGAATGTTCCTCCTAACCACCTTTACAACATAGAGAAGTGATAAGTATTTGTTAAACTGAATAACATATGCAAGACACGTTGGAGTGAGGATCTGGAAATAATAGCGATAGCAGCCAAGGCTAACAAACAGGGCATAGGGCAAAGTATAGTTGGATTAGTCAGTGAGAACAGAGTGAGAAGAATGGGGAGGTTAGTAAGAACACTTACACTTAAATCAGGAGAAACAGCTAATAATTAAAGATCCTTGTATCAGGAAAACTTGAAATAAGTTGTGTAAAATACTGTTGAGTGTATTTCCTCCAAAAAAAAAAAATACAAACTTGATCATCTTAGCAATTTTGCACAGCAACAATATTTTTAAAATACTTGAAGCAAAGTACAAAACTAATCAAATATTTTAGACTGCTCCCCCCAGCATCCTCTCCTTCTCATATATATTAGAGGTATTTTCTAAAACTGTAGAGCTACTTTTAGAGCTACCAACATAAATTTTCAGTTGTTGCACTGAACACTGAATTTTTTTCAGAAACAACATGTAACATGAGAATTTTCATCATCATACAGACTTTACAAGAAACCTTATCTTCATCTTAGCTAGCTGGTAAATAATATAAAATCTATTAAAATAGTATCATCTGGCTGCCAGAGAGATGAGGGAATTTAATAATGAGCAGAGATGTGAAGGCCTGAAATCAGAATATGGAGATAACAAGATAAGTACATGAAGTATTAGGTGACCTCAGATTAAAAAAAATGGTTGCAAAAATACCTCTGATTTGTTGGAGTACAGTGAAGGAATCCAAAATAATGATATAACTACCTTACATTAAAGATTATTGTGAAATGTAGTTTAAGTATAACAAAAACCAAATCCAGTGCAGTACACAAGGAAGCTGCTAACGTGGGAGCACACCCTGCAAACTGGATGTCCTCTGGTCCCTGAGCCACTGCCTAGATCCTTTTGCTTCAACCCTAGACCTTCCTACAGCCTTTCAGAATACCTCACTGGGTCTCAAAGCTATGTTATATTAAATATGCTTAGCATATAACTCAAACCACTCCTTGTTCCTTCCTTTCCTCCTTCTTTCCTTCCTTTCCTCAGACTTATACTTATTGCCATATTGTTATGTGCTAAGGATATGGAGACATGATATTTGTCTCTTGGTTCAAGGAGAAGAAAAACCGGCATACACAACAAAGTAAATTTCATGAGATAGGCTGCATAAAAATGCCAGTGTGGAAGTTAGTCTCCATTGTCTCCCCTTCTTCCCCATATTTCCCCTGCACCCCTTTAGACTACTTCTCTCACACTCTCTTGTCAGCTGACTTCCTGTCAGTTTCTGCCAATGGGAGGCTGCTCAGAGGCATGTCTCTGCTAGTAGCTGAGTGCCGCCAGGACAGGAGCTCTCCTCCCCCATAGCGGCAGTTCTCACGGTCCTGGGAATACTTCTTTCTTCTCTTGGCCCTTCACCCCTAGAGTTCATGTTGGTGTGTCATTGTTTCTAGTCTCTGGATGCATCAACAACCAGGGCTTGTTCTTTTGTAAATAGTTTCTTTATTTGAGCCATCTGGAGTGCTTTCTCTTAGCCCCTGCCTGATATAAAACATTTTAGGAGCATAAATGAAGGTAGTTAACCCTGTCTGGGGAAGTTAGGAAAGGAGTGTCTTTGCACTAATACTTAAAATATAACTAATTACCAGGCATATCAATGGGAGGAAACAATTACAGATAGAGAATATAGTTCCTAAAAAGGAAAGTATGAGACATGGTACCATGATAGCATTATTTATAAATAACTAAATATTTCTGAACATGAAGTACAAGGCACTGATAAACAAGAGTCAAATAATTCAAGTTCATTTAGCTGATCCTCTCTCTTCTCTAAATCCAGTGTTTTTGATTATTTATCAATCTGGCAAGTTTTTCTTCTTTCTAAAAATAATCATAATAAGAGGTATCATTTATTCGGAGCAATTATGCATCACAAACTGTTCTAGTTCTTTTTATTGCATAATTGCTGTGTGTTATGCTGACATGGGCAAGCCTGGGATAGAAGGTGAACAACAATGTCAAAGATAATGTTGCGAATGGCGTGCCCGTGTGATCGTCTATAAATAATGACAAATACAGTCCAATCTGGAAAGCAAAAATATTAGATGATAAAGTGAAGCAGTAGACTCCAGATGCTAGAATTGGCCTTCGAGCTCTTCTGATGACTTAAATCCTCTTCATCATGTCTTAGCCATGTGGGTTTTCCCAGGATACGTGGAGACTTAGTAACAAGGAATTAAAAATGTTTGTAGTTCCCTTATCCTATCTTAAAATTTTGACAATGAGATAGTTGTTCTTCAAGTTGATATGGAAAAATAGCTTCTCATTCTGTCCATTAGAACAGCATTCTTAAAATTCACTCTGTACTACTCTAACATTACAAATATTCCCTGGAAAAGAATTTCTAAGAAATACTAAAAGTACTGCAGAATAGTTTCCTTACTGAAGAAATTCTTCAGGAAGTAAATCTTTTAAATTGTACCTAAAACAAAGTTTTTCAAGGATACTCTTAACCACGAAATATTTTGTTATCACTACTATTATCACATAACTTACAACATTCTGGGAATGAATTGTCTGTGCCTCGGTCCTCTAGAAAGCAAAGCCTGAGGCCAGGTTAAAAGTAGAGACACTGCATTTTGGTGGTACAAGCCCAAGATTGAGTAAGTAAAAGGGGAAGCAGAGAAGATATGAGAGCGGTGTGCTGACCATCACTGCACAGGGCACCAGGAGGAGAGGAAGCTGAATGAGCAGAGTGTTTTCACCCGGAAGAGGGGGTTTTACCTGTCAAACCTCCTCACATTGCCCTTTGCCTTTGGTGGAGGATTACCTCAGACAGCACTAGCCCCGCTCTAGCTTCAGGCTGCAATAGTTGTCCCTCCATGGCCACTAGGGGAACCAGATTCCTAGTCCTACATTTGAATCTAAACAGGAAAGGCTGAGCTGCAGAGAGTAGGTGGGCACCGTCTGTAAAAGGTATAAGAGCTATTCAGATCCCAAGCATCAACTCAGATTCCAGACAGCTTGTGTCACTTGACAAAATGGGGGTAACTGTCATGCTAGGGAGTTGAGTGGAGCCTTTAGGAGAAAGTGAACTTGAGTACATCAAAGAAGACACACAACCCGCCCCAGAGGCATGCACTATTTGATTTCTCCTTTCATGGGCATCCTTGAAATATTAATTGGTTCATAATATTTCTGAGGATTTTCAGCTAATATCTCAATTCCTAAGACTGAATCCCTTTGTCTGCCTTTCTGTCAGTTGCTCTTCCATTTATTCCGGTCTGTTTTAAAATACCCTAGGGGTCTGACTACTGTGAGGGTGGAAGGGGGACAGGGAGCTTAAGAGCATACAGTGCATTCTAGAATTTGCCCTGCCCATTTCACCGCAAAGGCATAGGGGGCTAAAGAAGCGCCCCATTTTCCTCACTCATCCAGGACACTAACAGCTCAAGAGAGCCAAGACGAGCCTCTCTCCCACTGATCAGGGACAACAGTGTGTCAGACACATGGGATGTGACCCTCGGCTATAAAGTTCTTACCAATATTGTCTATCCTTCTTCCCTTGGGGAGGAGCAGATGATAGCTTCTTTTATGGAAATGTAAAGAGTCCAAAGACAAAGAAATGTTTTCATTTCTGCGGGGGGGTGACCTACCTGGCAGGACTGGTAAAGTGAATAAATGAAGTATACATTAAAAGCTTCTAAATATGGTTGTACACATAGTAGGGGTTCCATAAAATTAGTTTAAAAAGTAATAATAGCCCTTGAACTAATTATCTGAACTATCATGGGAAGAGGTTGCCAGTAATTATTAATAATGACTAATTTGAATAAGCACTTTAGTCACTTCTTATATGTTACTGCTGTTATTAAGTACCTAACAAGGTTTGTTGGCATAGAACAATGCCTTGCCTTGAATTGAAAATAGGCAGTAATTGAATAGAAAAATTTATAGGCACTGTAGAACCCCTTAAATTGAATTAGATGCTTAAATATAGTACTTATAGTACCCTTGATGTAAGCTTTTTTGAAGCATTAGTAGAATCAAACAAACAAGGTCTATATTTTTGCATAGGGTGTTTTATGCTCAATGCAGAAATATTTATGTTTGGCACTATTCTCTCCATGGGAAAATATAGGCTGTGTGTCTTTTATTTGCTTGATAGTTCAGACTCACTGATACCCAAGGGCTTTCTACACCCACAGATTTTGTCACAATACTCATATGCTGGAAAGGATTTTTACTATTCAAAAGCAAGCCAAGTCTAATTTTGTAATTATTATATACTGTAAGATGTTATTATTTAGCATGTGAAGTACCTAGAAGATCCATCATTAATGACTATGATATAATCTATTTTAGACCATAAAATGGCTTGCCACAACCTGTTTCATTTCCAAGCAGTGGCCAAGTTAAGGAATCTTGTTCTTTTTTCTGCTTTCTTAGACAGTTATTAAATTTACTGTCAAAGCAATCAAACTAAAAAGTTATTTCTCTTATGCAAATTTGGAACAAATTAATTATGACTTTGTCGTGTCAATGTTTTGCCTATGGAATATTTAAGCATTCTTTTCTTTGAGGAATTTTCATAGATCAAGCCTTGAAATATGCAATAGTGAAGATCAATTCAGAAATATTCTTACTTCCAAGGATTGTGTAACATACTAAAAACTCTTTCAGAAATAGAAGAAGACAAGGTCTTTATCTTGCTTTTGTTTGGAAGGATCTAGTGATGTATGTTAGTTGGAAAGCTGAGGACAGTAAATAGACACTATTACACCAATAAGACTGTAGAAATCAAGGATCTACTGACCAAAAGAGTCTGAGCAGGGAGGCAGGATGGTGACTATGTAAGGTTTGAGGTTTTCCAAAGGAAGAACATACTCCATGGAGCTGTCCTCTTTTTTCCTTCAGACTATGCTAGCATTTGTACTATAATGTCCTATGCTAGATTAAAAAATTTCTATCATCAGGATGCAGATAATACAATCAATAACAACAATAGGACATTTGTTGAGTATCTATCATTTGTGGAGTACCTACTATGTGTCAGGAGCTTTATAGGTCCACCAACATGCCTTCACACATGCAGAAATTGAAGCTGAGAGTAAGTACACTGAGTAAGATCAAGTAGCTCATAGATCTTAAAGCAGGGACTCAAGCCAATTCAAAACCCATACTTATCCCACTATATTGTCATCATGTATGAAAAAAGAGCTAAACTCAATGAACTGATCATTTGTGTTTAATTCGTATAGAAGTTATTTAGATCCTGGTCCACTGCCATTGCCCAGCAATATTTCTGTAGGGAGGAACTAGACTAATTTCAGTCCAATCATGCTTACTCAAAGGCACAGGATTATAATTACAAACATCTCTGTAATTCAAAAAGGCAGCCATTCTTCCATTTTTTCCAATCCATCAAGATGACTACTTGCTTCAGAATAAAACATGGTTAAATAAAGTGCTGCATGTGGATGTGAACTTTTGAACACAGAAATCATTGTGCCAGGTCTTCTGCAAGAATTTGTTTTCTTGATCTGAAAAGAACTTAAAAATATGTGTTAGGTCCATTATATAGTTGAGAAATTTGAAGCTCATAGAAACCACCAGTTATCAAAGAACACGGAGAATGTCCTCATTAGGCTCTCCTAAACAATGAGTGATATTATCACGGATGCAAAAGGAATGACAGAGCCCTCGGGCTCAGTTTTGGTGGGGCGCCTACAATAGTCATGCTGACCCTGACCTAGGTATAGGGATTCCTCCCACCAAAAAAATTAAGCTTCTTGCACCTCACTTAAATAATGTGTAGCAGTTCTCTTGATGATCCAGGCCTTCTTGAGAACCCAATCTAGAGTTACTTTGGTGATCCAAATGATTTGGTAACCCATCTAATACCCTATAATAAACTCCATTCTGCTTAAAGAAGTGGATTGGTTCTTTGCCACTGAATTCTTATTGATACTCAGGTGACCACAATTGGGTTCTGCTTCGCAGACTTGTTGGTTAATGGGATGTGTATTTTCAGTCAGCCTACATCATTTACATGTTAGTATACCTTAATATTTTAGGCTTTAGGCATCACAATAGGCAGGAAAATACACACCTGTTGTTGGCTTCCTAGAGTGCTAAAGAGCTTGACTTTGTAAACTCAGAAAACCTGGAAAGAGACAACAAGCAAAAAGTTCAAAGATACAGTAGGATAAGAGGATATGCAGCTAATGGCTTGTCTGCAGAGTTCTTCCTTCTTAATTTGCTTTATCTCCTTGTCTTGTGTACAGCAAAAGGAGACAGACCAAGGAATAGAAAGAGAAAGTTGTTGCCAATCTTTTAAAAATATATAGAAGTGGAAAGAAGAGGAAGTGCTAGAGACCAGGTCACAGAGACATTAAAACACTGATATAAGCAATAAAGTTCTAAGATATCCTAATTCTTCCATCATTTTTGGTTAGCAACACGTTCTAACCACAATGAAGAAACCTCTTTCTCCCCCAACTCCTGGCCCTCCATCCTCCATTTATTTTCAGAGATATCAGTTTTTAGGTTTTATTTAGGTATATTTGAAATACAAAATTTACACACATTTAATGTATACACCTGATGACTTTGAACACATGCATCATAACCAATACCAATACCTAAAACTTCGAAAAGTTTCTTTGGTTGTTTGGTAGCATGAAATCTTTCTTCAATATATGTTAAAGTATATAATACTGTATTACTAAGTATAGGTACTGTGTTGTAGAATTGATCTTTAGAACTCTTTATATTGCCTAACAGAAACTTTACACAAATACATGGAAAGGCATCCTATGTTCATGAATTGAAAGAATGTATATTGTTAAAATGTCTACACTGCCCATAGTTAGCGACATATTCAATGTAATCCAGACCAATACCCCAGTGACATTTTTGTAGAAACAGAAAGGTAATCTTAAAATTTGTCTGGAACCACAAAAGGCCCAAGATAAATTTGTATATTGATAGGGTCAACTGAACTTGGGCAAGGATATCAAGAACTCACATGGGGAAAGGATAGATTCTTTGACAAATAATATTAAGAAAACTAGACACCCACATGCAAAAAAATGAATGGGTCCTTTCTTATACTAAACAAAAAATCCACCTAAAATGAATTAAATACTTAAAAGTAAGACCAAAGACTATAAAACTCCTAAAAGAAAATAAAATGGGGAAACTTCTTGACCTTGATTTCGGTAATGACATTTTGGATATGACACAAATGCTTAAACAAAAATTAATTAATGGGATTACAGTCAACTAAAACACTTCTGCACAGGAAAGGAAATAATCAACAGAATGAAAGGGCAGCCTACAAAATGGGATAAAATATTTAAAAACTATCTGATAAGGAGCTAATCTCCCAAATACGTAAGACTCTCTTATAACTCAGTAACAAAAAAAAAGCCTCCACTCAACTAAATAAACAAAACAAGCAAACAATCCTAGTCTAAAAATGACCAAGAGACTTGAATACACATATGTGTGACTTGAATACACATTTCTCCAAAGAAGGCATAGAAATAGCCAGTAAGTCTATGAAAAGGTGTTCAATATTACTAAACATCAGAAAAATGAAGATCAAAACCACAATGAGAAACCTCACACTTATTCAGGTAGCTATTATTAAAAAAGAAAAGAGAGGACATGAAGAAATTGGAATCTTCTCCCTTTTGGTGGGAATGGAGAAAGGAAGAGTCATTATGGAAAATAGTGTGGAGGTTCCTCAAAAATTAAAATAGAACTGCTGTATGATCCAGCAATCCCACTTGTATATCCCAAAGAATGGAAATCAGACTCTGAAGGAGCTATCTGCATCCACATATTCATCACAACATAATGCATAATTGCAAGTTATGGGAACAACCCAAATGTTCATTGACAGAGGAATGGACAGAGAAAATATGGCATATCATACGATGGAATATTATTCAGCCTGAAAAATGAAGGAAATCCTGCCATTTGCAACAATATTGATGAACCTAGAAATTCCAGCCTAAGTGTAAAAAGCCAGTCAGATGAGAACAAATATCACATGATTCCACCTAGATGAGGTATCTACAATAGTCAAACTCATAGAAGCAGAGAATAGGATGGTAGTTACCAGAAATCAGGGAATAGAGGGAAAGAGGAAGTGGTTCTTCAATAGGTATAAAGTTTCTGTTATGGCAGAGGAAGTCTTAAGTGTGTCCTTGTGGTTGTAGTCTTGACACTAAAATCAATCCCTCTTTCTAGCCCTGTCCCCGTCTCCCAAACCATTTAACCTTGCTGACTTTGTCTTACCCCAAAATGTCAAGAAATCAAATTATTAAACTAAATCATGTCCAAATTCAACAAAGTAGTGATTGTTTTTACAATATCCCTGAGGAGTGGCCGTTGAAACTCTGCTTGAATCATTAGGCTAATGTTTTCTTGGTTAATTAATTAAAAGAAGGAATTTGGGGCAGATGTGAGAAATAGTCAGGTACTCTTCCTTAAACACAATTAGCTACTTGATCTGCACATTTATGCTCTTTGAAAACATTATTTATAACGCAATCTCCTCACCACCACCCTGTTCAGGTGTAAACAAAGCAATACAGTGTGAGCCGTTTCTGGCTACATCTGTTAACATGGTATTGGCTTCTAACAGCTGAGGACAGCTAGACCTTCACCTCTACTTTATTTCTTCAAAATACCAGTTGTCAGATGCATAACTACAGTACAGACATGTCCATATAAATAAAACCTCAGATATAAATATATGCAGAGAATCACATGCTCAAACTAAAATATCTGAACTCAACTCCATCGATTGATATTTTAGCCTTTTCAAGTGTGTGATAGTCAAAAGATATTCTCATGCTTGTTCATGTGGTCAGCCACACACAACTGCAGCACAGCTCGTAGCCCTTGAGGGTTTGGGTGTGCTAGAAAGAAGTGCAAAGGCTACAGGGGCGGGCATATATATAAACGAGGGAAGTGGAGAAGAACTGCAGTGCCCTAGGGAGGCACTGCCCCACCGAAAAAGAAAAAAGTCCTCACTACTCAGCACTGACAAAGCTTTTCAGCAAGAGACACAGGCTCAATTTTCTCGATTTTTCTATTTTCAGATAGAGGGTCAGTATCCCATAGAAGTTTCTACAATGATGGACATGTTCTCTGTGTCCAATATGACAGCCACTAGCCACAGGTAACTATTGAGAACTTGAAATGTAGCTAGCACAAATAAGAAGCAGAACTTTAAATTTTGTTCATTCTAAATTAGTCTAAATTGACATTTACATAGCCACATGTAGTTGGTGACTTCTGCGTTAGAGCTCAGCTCTATGTGTATGCCTCAGGATCAGAGCATCTAGTTCAAAAGATGTCACTTCTCTGTGCATCCTTATAGATACTGCCAAACTGATTTCCAAATTGGTTTAACTGATTTATACGCCTAGCAATAATTGGGTTTCTATAATTTATCTTCTTCAATCTTGGATTTGTCAAAATTTAAAGTTTTTGATCGTCAGATTAGTAATAATAGCAGTCTTGATTAGCTCAATCTTAATTTTCCTGATTACTATGATTTAGCATCTTATAGTATTAACCATTTAGCTTTGTACTTTGAATTGCCTATTCATGTTCCTTGAGGATTTTTCTACTGAATTATTTGCTTTGCTTTTCTCTCTCCCTCTCTCTCTTTCTCTCCCATCTCTCTTTCCCCCTTCTTTCTTCTTCCCTTCCTAACTTGTAAAAGCAATTTATAATTTTTTGATTTTAATCTTTTACTTGTTATATGAATCAGAAATATCTTCTCCCAGTCTGTGCATTTTACTTTCACTTTGTTTATAGCATCTTATTCGATCAGAGGTTATACAATTTTAATATGATAATAGTATGATGAATCTATCACTTTATGGCTCATGTAATTCGTAGCTTATTGAAGAAATTCTTGCTGAACCAAAGTCTGTTTTATCTGGTAATAACATAGTTATAGACCAACATTCTTTATCATTTCTAGATTTAGTAAATAAAATTACAGTTTACCAGTTAAATTTGACTTTCGGATAAACAATGAACATTATTTTTCTTATTAACAAGTTTGTCCTCTGTACTACTTGGAACATATTTATTATAACTGAAATAGTAATAATTCAAATTTGAGTGGTCATCCTAAATTTCATCTGTCGACCCTATTTTGTTTAGAAAATGTCTATTTCTAAAACTTTCATTTTTCTTCCAAATTTCCAAGATCCTTATGCATTATGTATTTCTCTTATAATCAGCATCTAAATCCTGACCTAAGGAGAGTCTTCCTTTCAAAAAGCAAAAAACACCTTTATTGTGGCTCCTTCTTTTTAAATACCTTTTACTTACTTTTCACTATGATCATCTTTTTTCTTTTTCCCTTTTTCTCCATAATTATGTGTATTTATTCCAGGCTCAACACCCCACTAATGTTAAATGATTTGACTCCATCTCTTATTATTTTAGCTACTGACATTAATATTTCAAGGTAACTTTTTTCTTGAGGTTATAGTTCACTATTTTAGAGATCTGCATGCTTTTTAAAATCATATTTGAATGAAACTGTTCTCATTGTTTTAATTCCGTTTTTATGTGTGTACTGAATGTTCTGAAAGTCATCTTTTTCATAATATCTGTTAGAATGCCCTATTATCTCAAGTTTGGATGAAATCTAATACTGATTTTTACTGACCATTGCTATGATGGTGCACTGGTGCGAAAGATGATCTGATTCCTGGTACCCCAGAGTGGACACATACAGCCAATTATCCATATTCTTTATAATAAAAAGGTTCACTTGTAAGTATAGAACAGCTCCACACATCCTGATAGCACTTCACAAAGAACTTTCATTTAACATTTCTCATTTGAATGTTAAATTTCTCATTTAATATTTCAAACTTCTTGTGAGAGTACCAAAGATATTTTAAGCCTCTATTTGTAAAATAATAATTGAGACCCTAAATATTTTTTAAAATATTAGTTCAGAAAGTGTTTTCATTTTTATACTTGATCTTAGCCAAAAGGCCAAGAAGTGATAGAAAGTGTTTTCATTTTTAAAATGAGTTGTGGATTCTATAAACCTTAATTCTATTTCCAGGCAATATCTCATTTGTTCCTATAGGGTTTTGGCTCTTTTGTTTTACTTTAGTCCCATTTTATAGATATCTTAATTAAATAATTATATTTTGTCCAGAAATTCGTGCTTTTTTTATTTACAAAACCTTTCCTGAAAGATGAGAATTATGAAGAAAGCCACAACAAAACTAGCTACTTTCAGAACACAAACTCAACATGACTATATCAGTATGTTTAAATTAAAAATCAATAGATGTTTATGGGTTTGTTGTTGTTGTTGTTGTTTGAGACAGAGTCTATGTCACCCTGGGTGGAGTGCCATGGCATCACAGCTCACAGCAACCTCAAACTCTTGGGCTTAGGGGATTCTCTTGCTCCTCAGCCTCGGTTGTAGCTGAGACTACAGGCACCCGCAACATTGCCTGGCTATTTTTTGGTTGCAGTTGTTTAGTTGGCCAGGGCTGGGTTCAAACCCACCATCCTTGGTGTACGTGGCTGGCTCTGTAACCACTGTGCTACAGGTACTGACCCTTTATGTTTTAAAAATTATAATCACAGATATTTTCTCATAGAAATCCTATAATAAATAGTTCAATGATTTAGCGTTATCATAATTCAACTTCATATTTACAGGAAAAATGACTTAATCATGTACCATGCACAAATTTTTTCTTTGTTATTAGCATAATCCTAATCTCATGGGCCATGTAACCAAAACTAAGTATGCCATTTACCTTTAAAAGCTATCAAATTACAGACAGAGTGTAGAAGAAAAGAATAAACTTCTAGGTTTCTTTTATACTTAATGACCAATAAAGAAAGATTGTTTTTCTTAATTAGGATAATGATGTAGATGACCTTAAAAAAAGATACGGATAAAAAAGAAGCAACCTGTTGGAGAAAGGCATAACTTAGGACACTACTTTGATCAAACAATTCATAAGCAAAAAAGCTATTCTCATTTACCTAATTAAACAAGCAACATCAAGAGAGTAGTTTTAGCAGTTTGTCCTGTTCACATATACCGCAGACTAAAATTCCAAGTGCTGAAGATGCATTTATAAAGATACATTTGACACTGTATGTAAAGTCAGTCTACTGTTGAAACCAACATCGGTGTGGGAAAGTAGGGATTCCATCACACTGTTCTACTTACTTAACACTGCATCACAAGAGTAGAAACTGGGGAAATGAAGCATGGTAGGAACTGTCTTCGGAGCACCTGTGGGCAGTAAGAGCATCTGTCTCATTCATTACAGTGTATTTGCTGCTCCAAACACCGTTTGGCATATATGTACCACTTAATAAATATTTATTGGAAAAATGAATGAATGAGGATTGAGTACCAAAGGTATATATTCCCACTCTTATCCAGTCCAGGTGAATATGAAATAGAACTTACAAGATTGTATATGTTGCTATCTGAAGAGCTTGACACTTAATTGGCCTCCTAGACCTAAGTATGCCTGCCATAGTGTAAACATCGAATTGCTGTTTTATCATTTCTTTCTTGTCATCCAGATAGGGGTCCCACCATCTGGATGACTGTGCCTAAACTCTCATGCCCTGGGGACCATCACTATTCCAAATGCTCCAGTTAAATGAATTTATCACTGGCTGCATTTGCTTCTTCTTTATCTTCATTGTAATAGAACACCCTCCTGTGGTTGGGACTGCTTCTCCAGCAAAAGTAACCACATAGCTTAGTGGAAATTGCCAGTCATATTATTCTTCCAGATGCTCCCCAGACAATTTAATTTCCAACTAGATTATAAGGTCAGAACAATTAGAAACCTTCAGTAGGAATGTTTGAAATAAAATGGAGAAAGATGTAAGCTTTTGGGGTAGAAATCTGTACATTACGGAGAATAAAATCAGTTGAGGATCAAATTATTTTATATCATATATCTGTGATGGAAATGGTTTGAGAAAACTATGGTAGTATCCTAGGATGGCAGGAAAACAAATGAGAGAGAGAGGAAGAAGAAAAAAGAGAAGAGAAATATGGTAGGATCAGAGTTCAAGGTTCCATTTTTCCCTAGGGATTTAAGTATAGCCTTGATGATCCCCAGTATTGCAAGGAAATAAATTGTTCTTTTTGCTGAAGTTAACATTTTTGTTTTGTCACTTTCAACAAAGAGTCTTAACTAATAGCATAAACTGGTAGCTAAAGCCCTATGGTGACTAGATAATTATTATCTCCCCATCTCTATGTTGGAGCCAGCTGAATGGGCACCACAGAAACCTAGGAATCCCAGAGGTGACCAGTGTCTGCATTGAGATTCTTACCATGCCTTTGGACACTAACTTGAGCCTTCACTTATTACCTGTTCGCCTCTACTCACCTATCTACCCATATCCAGCACCATTACTGAACTCACATTCTCATGTACCAGGCTCCATCAACTATGCTGTAATGCACTCCCATGCTTTTCCTTTTAGTAAAATTTTTGAAGTAAGACAATACAATGATCACATCTATCATTTACAAAGTTAACCCTGTAACTCTATGAAGAATAAATGGTGGGGATGGGTTGGAGAAGGCAGTGCTCAGAGGCAACAAGACAGCAGCTGGGGAGTGGTGATGAGGGACTGGTTAGAGGAAGGGGCAGTGAGGATGGATGGGAACGCACCACAGAGGCTCCGAAGAGAGTGCATCGCCCAACTTACCGAGTCATCAGATGTGATATTCTGAATTCCCTGGGGTGAACTTCCATTCAAGTGGAAATCGTAAGAAAATAATACCTTTATTTATTTATTTTTAAAATTACTCAAACAAAAAGTGCCATTTTAACGTGACAAAATGTTGTTTGGAGGGACTACAAATTGTGAGGGGTAGATTGCAAAGTGAATAGTTTTATCTATGTTGCTGTTTTGAGGGAAAACTTACTACTGGCTGAGTTGGAATGGAGGGCTGGGTAGGGAGCAAGGTGATCTACGTGGGTGAAAAGGCTTCCAGGCCACAAGGTTGGAAATAACTTTACTCACACTGGAAAAAAAAAATCCTCATGGGTAAGGTTAAATAATATTCCCCAAAGGAGGTGCTCATTTCCCTAAAATCACTGGATCCCCAGCAAACGCAAGAGAGACACTGCCGGGGAACATAGAGCTGAGAAGAAGGAGCTCAAAATAAATCTGGCGATGTTGTCTCCATCCCCTCTCCTTCTGCCCTTGGATTTCTCCCCCACACCTGTGATTTATTACACAGTACACATTTATAGTTAGGAATTTTTATGTCTTTATTCTTTTGAGGAATTAGTATTTAGGGCCCCTGATACTTCTTCCTTGCAGATCAGCCAAGAGGTTCTGGAGAAGAAAAAGTACTGCAGGAAGGACACTTTTAATTAACAATCTTGGGGCTCTCCAGGGAAGGTTATGTCTGATATTCTAACAGAGAGGCTATTCCCATACAATAATGCTGTTGGCCAAATTAAAGAAAGAAGGAAGAGAAGGAAATACTTCCTGTTGTTTAGCTTAAGTTAATATAAGCTTTTCAGGGAGGCCTACAGCATATTCTCTTGGTACCACCATTCAATTTTCCACATTAAATAAGCATTCAAAAAGCGTTAACTTTCAGTATTCGGTTATCTTTGAATTTCTGATACAATGAAAAGATGGAGTTGCCTGTCTTTCTCATTATGTAGAGTTCACTCTGCTTTGATATGGATTTGTGTACTGTCAACAAATCTAAGGACGTGATGGTGACCAACATCTATTGGTTCTTTTTTCCATTCATTTTGTGTCTTCCTAGAAAGAAGGGCAGGGAAAGCTGCTTTCAGCACAAATTTGGCAATTCCCTCAGGAAAGTCTCCATTAGCCAAGGTGATTTCCTCACTGCCTATTGGAGGCAGCCCTTCTGCAGGCTGCTGGTCCCCAGAGAGCAATAGCAGCATTTCAGCTGATTTAGGTCTGATTGATGGGGACTGTCAGGTCTTACCTGTCAGTTCATTATATCAATAAGATTGAGCTTTCCTTTGGGGTGTTCGAGACGATAGGTGCAGCACAGATCTCCCACCCTTTTCCATGTGGAAGACACATCACATTCAACATTCCAAATCTCCTGTATTTCATTATCTCCTGGTTCTCCGAGATTTGGGAATTCAAATTTAAGTGTGTCCTGCACATGAAATTGAAAAGCCAATACGAAATATATAGGCAGATACTTTCCTAAAAAGGTTCAGCAAGACAGTGAAAATAAAAATTTTAACAACAGAAAAATAAACCTATGTATAGGCTGATAATATCGATATATGTCAAAGTCTAAGTTTAACAGAATTTATTGCAAAATAAGCAAAGGGACTCATTAGGAGGTGGCAAACATTTGAAACACCCGAAAGAAGCTGGACAGTAATTCAGGGCAGAAGGCACACTTAGCTGGTTAAACCACTACAGCTCCACAGTCTTTGTTCAAATAACCACATCAAGCTCTGAACTCTGGTGCCTTTTCACTGAAAGGCCTGCATTTCTTTGCCCAAGGGCCTTTCTGAGCACAAGAGCATTCTCATCTCCTGGGCAAGAAGTGCTGGGGAAGAAAATAGATGAGGAAGAAGATAGGATTAGTACTCCAACTTCATAAACCCTCAGGTAAGATCAGCCTGAGTAGTTTCTATGCACTTTCCAGAGGTCCCCAGCAGGACTGAACCCAGTTTCTCACAATGGTAACCTGCTCATTCGCACCCCGTGTTGAGATCAATCCCTTTCTTGTCTCATTTTTCCATTTCTTACCGGTACTACCAGTGATTACTTCCCAAATAACCTGCTGGTGCTCAAATCCTAGCTTTAGGTCTGCTGCCAGGAAAGCCAGATAGTGAGAACTAATATTTATACTATTAAATACAAAAGAATCCTGCTCATTGAAGGTAATTTGGAAAATGTATAGGTACAAAAAGAAACGAAAAATAGCCAGAACATAAATGTGGTAGATATAGCTATGATTAAAATTTTTGTGTATTTCTATCACATGAATAAATATCAAGTATTGAAGATGTATTTATTCAAGTCTGTATCCCTGTACTACCACTGAGATGAGTAATTTAGCAAAGACATTTTACTTCTCCTAGTCTCGTGTTTCTTATTGGTCAAATGTTTACACACGCACACATACCCCACCCACCTGATGGGATTATAATAAAGATTAAATGCAATAAAATATGTGAACAATGTCCAGAGCAAAGTGGGTGCCTGATATACATCACTATTGTTCTTCATTTCAGGAGTTTCTATGAAATAGAGGATTTTATCCATCATTCCCCCAGCTTAATCGGTAACCACTAAACAGAACTAATTTTCACATGTAGTAAATACTGGGACATATTAGATTGGTGTTTCTCAAAGTATGGATGAGAAACTGCTAACATCAGAAAGTGCTCTGGGACTTATTGAAAGGGCAGTTCATCTGTTCTACTAAAGCAGAGTCATTGAGGAGGACCCCAGGTATTTGCATTTCATAAGAAGCAACTATATAGATAATGCTGGTGACAACAGCATGGGAGGTCCGAGATAGTACTGGGGGCTTTCACCATTTGCAGAGGCCAAACATACCGGAGAAGAGCCTGAGGATCTGGATGGAGACTTTACCTTTTCTGAAAAATGATAGCTGTTGAGAATTTGGGCCTTGAAGCCAGAAAGACTTGAGTTCAAATACTGGCTCTGCCACTTACTTGATGTTAGATCTTGAGCAGGTTATTTAATCCTTGTGAGCCTTAGTTTACTCATATGTGAAATACAGGTAATAATGGTAGCAAAAACCTGGGAGGACTGGGGGATAATTAAAAAAGACAATAACAGAGGTAAAGCATGAAGACTTGGACTTGGAACAGAGCTAAAGAACAGCAAGTGTCACCTTTATCATGACCAGCGTCTGCTCTGAGGAAAACCCTGGAGTTGACTAATATATAACATTCTTTATATGACTAATAAAGTATTTCTAGAAAAATTCCAAAAGCTGAGCTGTGGGAGGGTTGGTTCTTCAGTAGAACAATATAGCTGGAAGATAAATCCCTGATTTAAAATTGGGGTACCATAAAATGTGCTAGTCAACAGAACCATTTATATTCAGATTAAATGCTAAAACCAGGGGAATGCTTAGACAACAGCTGAAATCTGGGATTTTCCCAAACAAACCAGAGTATGGGGTTCTCTATTCACAATCAAACCTACATTACAAACAACCTGTCCCTGAACGGAAAATACCAACCTGGCACAGCTGACTTCCAGAACAAATCATTCTTACATTTTCACAAGCATCAAAAATAAGGACTAAAACTGTGCTTTCCCAATTTGTAGTGAATAATTTCATTATTTCACAGGCAATATTTGCCAGGAGGAGTTACTTTTTAGGTTTGTCTCTTATGCGTAGCAACATGATGAATAAAATTACAAAAATGGTGTGTTAGTGGGTCTTAATTTCCATGGTTGGAGGGTGAGGTATGATGCAGTGGAGAACTTTTAATAAAGATTTAGGGTCACTAGATTATTTGGATTCTATTCTGGTGCCATCCCCAGCTGGCTGTGTGATCACGGGGAAATTACCAACCTCTGCTGTGTCACACAACTCCATCATCTGCAAAACGAGAAAAATGCCACCTGCCCTCAGTCCCTGGGAGACTGGCAATAAGATCAAATGAGTTGTCAGAGTAAGTGCTTTGAAAAAGTATGACAAAAGAACACTTATTTTTTAGTAAAGGATGGAGCCTCACTCCTTCAACCGAGAGCACCCATATCTCCTTTTAAGCCACCAAATAGAATTGAAGGAAGCTACGCATAATTATAATAAAGCTCAAAAGATCCGGTCTCCTGGGCCTCGTCTTCCTCGCCCTCCCATTGTTGTGGCAGATGATTAATCATCAGGCTTCTTGACTTCCCTCTTTGCTAGCTGGCCACCCCAGGCTTGTAGCCACTTTTCAAATTCATCTTTGTGCTTTGCAGCTATCCAGGGCAAAAAGTCCTCCCTGGTGTTAGGGCATGCCAAAGCTGAACCTGGAACCCCCATTAGCCTAATTGACAGCATGACTTTCCCCTGGGGAGAAGAGTAATAATCTAGCTATTAATCTTGTCTGTAGGTTTATCACCACCCTGCTCAGGCAGAGCTATTTAAATAAAAAAAAAAAAAAAAAAACGAGGTAAGGCATACTCTTCCCAGACCATGTGCTATTAAAGCCAGGTTGGGGGTCAGAAGAATGAAAGGGGAGCATCTGGGATTGTGGGCCTCTCTGTTGTTGCTTAATGTCTCAAGTGGCCTTGGAGGAAGGGGCTGCTCATGAGGGCACTAGAGGACATCTCTTTGTGATTGGGAGCAGGCTGGAACTGCGTGGCCACTACTACCCACGGAGCGGCTGCCTGCAAGCGGCTAGACTGCTGCTTTTCTGTGAGGCAGGAGAGGCCCATTAGAAACGTGAAGGGGTGGTTTAATTCTGCAACAAGATGTGTACAAATGCATGCCTCCTATTGAAACCTATGCAACGGCTTCCAAAGTTAATTAAAAGCTAATTTTCTAATGAGGTGGCAACACTGGCAACAACATGCTATCAGTATGAGAGCTACAGCCAGCAGCCGGTGAGGGAACAGGCAACCTCCCTCTTCCAGGATGGAACATCCTACCTGCCTCCATTAATTAGCCTCCAGCTGTATTGCTTCAATGCTAGGCACTAGTATAGATTGTCATAAAAATCATGAATTGCTTTGGTATTGCCAAGATATTGTTAAAACTGATGTTACAACGACACTATTTCTAGCCTCAATATCACATGCAATGAAATCCACTCCTGGAGATATGAGCGTTAAATCAAGGGGCAATGCCATGGGCACTCTGTTAGATCAAGTGTCATGGGCATTTAAATCCTTTGGACAATTGTTAATTGTAAGCCAGACTTGCAATTAGCTTTAATAAATAGAGGGAAAGTACCTTAAATTAACTGTGCTTATGTTGGTTTTGCCTCTTGTTTTGATTTGAAACACAGAGCCAGGCAGGATGACTCTTGGTCATTACCTTAATGATATGGGTCTCCTGGCCATAGTCGGAACGTGCCAGACACCTGTGGCCAATCATTGGCATTCTTCGCAGGGACTGTGTAATGATGTCATGCAAATAGCTGCCGAGCCTCACTAAACAACAACAATGGCAACAACAAGCATTACTATAGAAACTTTAGGATTCTGGACACTTAAGACATTGCTACTTTGTTAAATCCTATCAGTAAATAATTTGAAGATATATTCAAAGTCTCTAAGATAATCTAAGAAAAGTTTATTATCTAGTCATGTAATGGTAAACAGCAGGTAGAAAAATCTGCTTTGAATGTATTGCTTCTGTAGGAAGTTCTTGCTGCCGGCTCCATAGGGGAGTAATTTTTCATTATTTGTTCACCCTCTTGGAAAATCTCACAGACTTAGCTCTTTACAGTTAACTGACCTTTATGTACACTCTTATTCTTGGCCCCTTATTTTCTCTTTCTTATAGTCTCTCTTTTAGATTCTGCATCTTTCGGTCTTTCTCTCATTTCTCTTGTCTCAGTCTCTGTGTGCTCATTGTTTCTCTTTCACTTTTCCTGTGTTTTCCATTCTAGTATTTGCTACAGCTCTCTGAAGCTTATAGTTTGGTGGTACCTCTATGTGGTTACCAATTCATGGGAACTTCAGGAAATCCTCTACACATCTCACTGGCCAACACTGAGTCACATGCACACACACAAACCAATCACCAGGAAGGGGAATAAGACCATGTGATTGGCTTAGAGTAATCAGGCCCCCTTCCTAGAGTTGGAGCTGGCCTGACCGCCCCTGAATCACTGGCTGTGCTGGGGACCCACGGGGGTGGGTTGGGGGTGGGGAGGCGGTTGAAGGGAGTGTAAACACCTGAATAAAACTTGAGTTGTGTTTGGAAAGACACAGGAGGAAATGGATGCTGAGTTAGTAACTATAGTGTCTCCAAGAGGATTATAAGTATTATTTAGAGCATGATGAACAGAGTGAGCAGAACAGGATGTACAGACTAGATGTCAGGATTGTCCTGAGAAAATGAAATGACTAAAGTCAGACCCTCCAGAACAGAAGGAAGTAGAGTTGCAGGTTCTACGACACTAACATCTACAGTTAGCAGGTGTGAGGAAACTAATCCTCGGAGGAGGAAGTGCCACACACCATTCATTCTTCAACAGAAATGTATTGAGTGCCTACTGTGTACCTGGCCCTACAGATAGAACACTGACCAGGACAGTTTCACCTCAATAAACTTACTACTCTCTAGTGGGGGAAAGAGATGAAGAACAAGTTAAACATACAAACCAAGTAATTGCAGATTATGAAAAAACTCACACTGTGTAATATGGTAGAGACTTCTTGGCTTCAGACAGAAGTACCATTAGCTAGGTTGGCCAAGGAAGGTAATTCTAGGGAAATGATGATAAAAATAAAGGAGTATTGGGAACTTTCCATGAGCTAAACACCTGTCAATGACATTCAGTTGAAAGGCATGTTCCAGATAATTCTTGACTTGCCTTGTGATCATTTCATTTCTGAAGCATTATTGTAATAATTGTGACTAAGAATCACAACTATCTGTGGAGAATTTTGTGCAGATTATTGGTTTATTCAATAAATATTCAGTAAGCCCTGCTATGTGCCAAGCTCTACCCCAGCCGAGTGCTAAGGAACAACATTAAACAGATCAAGTGCATTCCTGCTCCTGAGGAGCTGACATTCCCATGCATTAAAACACATACAGTGAAGGAGATCCTAATCCCATTTACCAGAGGAAAATGCCAGCTTAGAGATAATGAGCACCTTGATTAACATTGTATTTCAAAGCCCTGAATGTTTTTTATTATATACACTGCCTTAAATGAAGTAACAATATAAAACAGCTGTGGTAGAAAATGCAGGTGGCAACCAAATCTAATGAAGTCAGTTTTCAAAAAGTTCGGAGTAAAGACAGGCATAATCCCATGACGTGATATCTTAAAACAGAAATTATTAAAGTTAATTATTTATATCAAGAATTAGGCCAGTCATGTTGGCTCCCTCCTACAATCCTAGCCCTTTGGGACACAGAGATCAGATGATTGCTTGAGCTTAGGGAGCTCCAGCCCAGGCTGACCAAGAGTGAGACCCCACCTCTGCCAAAAATAGAAAAACTTAGCCAGGGATGGTGACATGAGCCTGTAGTTCCCAATACTTGGGAGGCTGTGGCAGCAGGAGGATTGCTTGAGCCCAGGAGTTTGAGGTTTGAGGTTGCAGTGAGCTATGATGATGCACTCTACACTTTAGCAGGGGAGACAGAGTAAGGCTCTGTCTCAAACAAAAAAAAAAAAGAAGAAGAAGAAGAAGAAGAAGAGAATTGCATTTCCTTAATAAATCTGATAATCCTAATGAAGATGAAAATAGGAAAATACCTAATAATGGGGATTCTAACCTAAATTTGATCCATAAGGATTCATGGATAAAAATCATCAGTTTATAAATTGGCTACACTTGTATGAAATTTGAATGTATAGGTGCATTACTCTAGGGACAATCTGCAGAGTTTTCATCAGATTTTCAACGAGGTTCATTAATTCAAAATGATCCAGAATAGCCAATTTAGAAGTTACACATATGCCTGAATGGAGCTTTCCAATACATTTCTATGTAAAGGGGTACACATATGAAAGAGCACATACAAAGAAAGTAACTGGGATTTCTAAAGAATACCATCAGGGTTAAGCTCCCAGTAAACCGAAGTGAGTAAAAATTGCTGAAGACAAATATTTAAAAGGTTTCAGTTATGTATATTGCAAATAAGAGAAAGGGCAGGGAAGGTCCAGGTTTACCTGCCGATTGCTCAGGGCCAATTGTATAATACTGCCAGACACAAGTAGTGACCGGGTCTGATGATTGTTCTGCCCTTGCCAAAGAGAATGGTCTTCAGAGAGGAAAGGAAGGACAAATGCCAGTAAGAGGAAATTGAAGCCTCAAATCCAGAACACTGTAAAAATTTCTATTTATCTCAATTGTCTCATCTTTCAAATATTACTTATTTAGAACTTTGAGGAAACAACGTAAGTTCATCACTCTACCCGGATATCCTTAAGGAATTATGAAGTTTTGAAATTTTCAAAGAGTAGAAGTAGGGAAATGTAATTCTGATATACAAAAGCCAGTCAGAGAACATAACTCCAGGCGAGAGTCTAGAATGGATTATTTAAAATGTATCTTGTGAGCCCTGAAAATGAAGCCAACTTTGTACAATAAAATCCTGTCTTATTTTCTTTCAAGCTAATGTTTCTCAAATAATACATTATGGAAAACAGTAAACATACTGCACACCAGTGTGTTTAATGAATTCTCTATCTGGGAATATTTAGGATTTTTTCTATAGCACACTACAGTATGACCTTAGATGTTAAACATAAAAACTGGCAAACTTCATGGACATGGTATAACCTGCTCAATTACAGTAGACCCTCCATAGTTGACCACCTTGCTACAGTGATAAAGGTCCAGGTTTACCTGCCAATTGACCTGACCCTTACAATTTCCTTAAGCTGACCTGCTTTTCATAGACCAGACATGCACCACATGTACGTATCAGTACAGTAGGCCTAGTTCCTTATGTTGATCACTTCTTTATGATGACCACTTTGTTACAGTCCCTTGGGTGGTTAACTTATAGGGTTCTAATTGTATATCCTTCACTGAAAGACTGATTTAGAAGCTAAATAAGCATAGTTTAAAAAGTGGCTCTCGAGTCAGACAGTTTTATTTTGGAATCCTAGATCCATCACTTCTAGATTATGACCTTGAAAAAATTACTTATCTAAGCCTCGGATTCCTAAGTGTAAAATGGGGATAATAATATTATCTACTTTCCACAGTTCTGTGAAGATCAAAGCAAATGAAACAGATAAAGTGCTTACCAGTGGGCCTAGGGTAACACCATGCTCAATAAATGGTAGCTTTTGTTGCTATTAGTATTCCTAGATAATTAAACATAGTGGTTTTGGAAATTGTAAACCCAAGCAATGATCAAGGAAAGGGGGCCAGCATAATAGAATAATAAATTTTAAAACTGTTACAGAAATTATCATATGAGGAATATTAGTAATAAGCCCTAATCTTCTCCAGTGTTAATATAATGCTCCATTAAAATGCTATTAATAATCATTAATGTTAATTTTATTTCAGAGTGAGCCCTGCCAAAGTAGTCAGAGAACTGTGAAGTCATACATAATAAATGTCTAAAATATTATAAAATCATGTGAAAAAAACAGTATTGATATACACATAAACAGTTCATTGAAAGTAATGAAGAAAACACAACCAGTGCAATTTCCATATTTATAAATGGATTTTGGTCTTTTAGTGTCTAGCTATTCAGAACAGTGGAAAAGATATGTGCTTCTCAGTGAGTCTGTGTCACACTTATCACTCCCTGAGATGCCTTGTCAAGCACTGCAGATTCAACAGGACGGGGCTTGGTGGGCTCAGTCCTTAATTCGGGAGTGTGCTTGGTAATTCTGGTTATTCTAAATAAATGACTCTTTCCTAGTGATTGTTACTCCGCCATCATACTATTAGACATTCCTATTTATTTATTCATTTATTCTTTATTCAGTCCATGTATTGAGTGCCACCTACATACAATGGCAGTCCAGGAAAGGGTAAGTTAGACATGGAGTCAGCACCTGGGGAGATAACAGGCTACATGAATAATTCTAATGCTTGATGGGCTGTGGAAAGTCACTTATGAAAGGTGTAGTCAAAGTGCTCCAGGGAGGGAAAGAAATGTCATTTCATTTGAAGCACCAGGGCTAAAAGATCTGTGATCGAGTTGGTGATGACAGTGGAGAAAGAACCTAGAAAGTAAGGACAGAATGATCAAAGCAGAAGGGATAGAACCCGTTAGTGCTGGGGAATGGAGGAGGCTAATTAGCTTACAACAAGGGTTATGCAGATTAAAGCCTTGGAGGAGTGAGCAGAGGATTTCAGATTGAATGAACCCCAAGGAATATTGAAATTTAGGGTGAAAGAGAGAAAAAGGAGGCCACAGAGAAGGCAGTAAAGAATCAGAAAGGAAAGTAAAAAAGTTGGTAAACTTAGTGGGATGGAAGTCATGAGAAAAAACAGTATCAAGCGGAAGATAGCTTGATAGACACAGACAGGTGCCACAGACAGGCAAAATAAGAACTGGGAAGTGTCCACTGAGTTGGATGTTTGGGAGATTATTAGTAATCTCAGCTAGAGAGGGTGTGGTAGAGATGTGAGAGAATAGACATCACAGTACAAGAGATGAGGAATGAAAAGGAGGTGAGCCTGAACAAAGATGAGATCCGTACTTGTGAAGAGAAGACAGAAATGGTAATATTAAAGATTTGAAAGAAGATGCTTAAGGTGAGGGAGAGGAGGGCAGGAGTCAAGACAGAGCACAGTTGTGAAGGGGACAGGAAGTGAATCCAGCAAGGCTTAGCACACAGCTGGAAGGGAGGAAAGAGGAACTGTGCAGGACAGCTCAGTTTTTCTAAAAAGATGAACCATTGGTAGAGGTAGACATGATTTACTCTCCTTTAAGGCTGAATAACATTCCATTATATGTACGTGCCACATTTTCCGTATCTGTTCATATGTGGTCTTAGCTACTGGAAATAAGCCTGCATGTGCCTAATTTTATAAAAGTTAGAATCTTTATAAGATTTCATAATGAGATTAGAGTTACAATAAAAAATGCTAATACTCGGCTCAGCGCCTGTGGCTCAAGTGGCTAAGGCGCCAGCCATGTACACCCAAGGTGGTGGGTTCGAGTCCAGCCCGGGCCCGCCAAACAACAATAATGGCTGCAACCAAAAAATAGCCGGGAGTTGTGGTGGGCGCCTGTGGTCCCAGCTACTTGGGAGGCGGAGGCAGGAGACTCGCTTGAGCCCAGGAGTTGGAGGTTGCTGTGAGCTGAGATGCCACGGCACTCTACCCAGGGGGACAGCTTGAGGCTCCTGTCTCAAAAAAAAAAAAAAAAAGATGAAAAAATGCTAATACAACTCAGATTTACAGAGATTATTTTGTAGTACTTAAAAGAGTAGTAAAACTTGAGTTGTTGCATATTTATCTTCTGCAAAAAACCCCACAATATTCTAAATTTGCTAACCTGTTCTTTATTGGAGCACTTTCTTTGCTTGGCTCATAGGACATCAAACTCAGTTGGTTTACTTTATTGCTAGCATTTCTAGCCATCTTTCTTGGAGCTGTACCAGCTTGCTCATTTTTTAACCTTAGTGTGCCCACGGACTTTTCCCTAGTGCACTCATTCCCTGCGAGATTCCTTCCAATTTTATGACTCCTAAATTTGTACTTTCAGACTGGATTTCTCCCCCAAACTGAATTTATAGGTACTCAGTCACTTATTCCACATCTTTCATGATCTAACACATGGTGTCTACAATCTTAAACTGCACTGGGCACTCCTTTCAGCACTTGGAATATGACAGTGACCAGGCAAAAATCTCCACCCTTATGGATCTTCCATTCAGCGGAGAAAATAGAAAATATGCACAATAACTAAACTGAAATATATGGAATGTTCAAAAGTGATAAATGCTGAGAAGTGAAAAAGTGATGCTATGCAGATTACGGGTGCGGGAGCAGACAGGGGACACCAGGTTGAAATTTTAAATGACTAATTAGGGTGGTGCCTCACTGAGAATATGACATTGAGCAAAGATTTGAAAGAGGTGAAAGTGTCTCTAATAGAAGCAATAGTCAGTGTAAAGGCTCTGAGCTCAAAGCTTGTCTGGCAAAATCAAGAAAAGTCTTCACTGTGACTGTGGCCGTCAGGGGGTGTATGCAGGCCCTCATTCCCCCTTTCTCTACCTTCTTTTTCTCAATAGCCCTTCTCACTACCTAGAATATTATGTTTGTATATGTGTATTTGTTTTTTCATTTGTTTATTTTATGTCTTTGTCTGCCTACTCCCCCAGAATGTGAACTTGTAGACATAGATGATTATTAGTTTAAGTTTACTGCTGTACTTCCAGTTGATAGAAAGTGCCTTGCATATAGTAAAAACACAATAAATATTTGTTTAGTGAATGAGCAAATAAGAAAAAATATGGCAATATAATTGGCTGTCTGTCTATGTTTATGATTTGTTTGATTTAAGATAGCAAAAATTTGAGTATTATTGTAATCATAAATAGAAGATGGGGAACAAATAGGTTGTATATTTTTATATGAATTTGAATGTTTCATAAAGTCTGAAGGGCTATACAGCAAAGTAAAAATATATAAACGTTACCAGAGATTATATTTGTGTAATATAACGTGGGCTTATTTTTTTCCTGTTAGGTTTTGTATTTTTTCAATTAAGAACATTTAATTGTATATTAAACAATGATAAAACTTTATCTACATTTAAAAAACATATTTATATATGATATTTACTGAACTGGCTTAAACTTTTGGGATAGAGACAAGAGAATTACTGTATATTAGAGCCTTGCTTTGGGATTTTATTGTAATTTTTGATTCAGTAGACTATAATTGTGGTATACCTCCACAAGCCACAATTTAATGAACCTGAAGCCTCATTTCTAGGACCAAAGAGGATTGGGAACCTGGAGCTCAATAATGCTGTTTTGTTTCATTAAATGTTCTTACTGTCTGTGTGGAAATAAATGTGACTTGTCCCTGACAGATGATGAAAGGCAGCAGACATCATTAGTGTCCATCACATGACTCCTGACACCTACCGGAGAAAGGGCCTCTGTTTGCTCATGATCAGAAGTAAAATCTTTCTACAGATTGATTTGAAATTGCTTCTTAACTTCAATGTTCAGATCTGGCCATGAAGCCAAGAGAGGCTTCCTATTCCAACCTTAAAAACCTTCTTCTGAGGTTTTAAATCATTTCAGTTCTGTATTTCAGGATGTTTCAAGGGACAGCCATGTTCACAAAGAAAGAAGGCTCCGTGGAATGCTTTATTAGAATTTCAAAAAAGTGCCATCTCTCAAACTGCTCATTACTAGAAACAACCTGATGCCAGGCAATTTATGATTATTAAAACATATAATTTGCATTTAAATTGAATTAATAAATAGCAGAGATTAAAAAATGTGTTATATTTTCTTATTGTTTGCTGCTTTTTTATATATGCTAAAGTAATGTGTAAAATTTATGAGTTTTCCTTTGTTTTTTTTTTTCCTTGTACAGTAAAGCTATTGAGCAAAATATAGATTGAAGAAATTAGTCTCCATTATTTCCAACTTTTTCTGGAGAATGTGTCCTTAGATGTGTGTTTTTCTCAAAGCATGGCTTTTAAAAAAGAAACTATACTATATTTTATTTGTTTTAGAAGATATTTCTCAATATTTACCTATGTAGGAAACTATTTGAAAATACAAATATCTCATAGTTTTGCTTATAATTTCTTATGTAAAATAATCTTATACCAATAAATAATAGTCTTGATTATTAATAATTAATATTTACTGAGAAACTATTATGTGTTATCATAACCACTATGTGTTTTCACCATAGTAACTGGTTATCATACCGGGTACTATGGTGAAAATCAAAACTATAAGATCTCTTTCAGTTAAAGCATTGAGTTCAATTATTGATATGATACTTAAAGCCACAAAGTATTTTTTTTTTCTTTTGCAGTGGGCTTGAACCCACCACCCCTGGTATAAGGGGCCGGTGCTCTACTCCTTGAGCCACAGGAGCCATCCTTACAAAATATTTTTAAATAAAAAACATGACAAACCTACAGAAAACTATTCCAATGAGATTTTACTGCATATATTCACCCTAAAAAATGATCAGTTCTAAACTCTATTCCCAAATAGATTCTGGGACTAGGAACAAACGTGTCCTCCTGAACTTGAATCTCCCCTGAAGTCCTCCCTCAAAATGATAATATCAAAAAGGAGTGAAAGATAAAATTAAAAATGACTCATGACTTTTGCCTTGCTAAGAAGCAGAAAATGCCATGAACATCATTATCTATAAGAGAGAGATAAATAACATATTTCAGCCGACCTTCTACACAACTGTATCCTGTGGATATAAAAAAAAAAAAAAAAAAGGAAAAGGGAAGCTTAAGAAACACCATGAAAATGTGGAGCACATCGATAAGGTACAGACTCTAGAAAAAAGAATGTATACACCTACGTGGCAAATCTCTGATAGTTTACAACATCAGCTACAGGGAAGATTTTTAAAAGTGAGTAATGTTGAAGAAGCCAGCAACGCATGCTTCCTAGAAAGAGTCATGAAAGTAGAGACAAAATCATACCCTAACGATGCAGCAGAAATGAGAATGAAGACGAGAGTAAGAGAAAATTAAGATTTTCTTTTATTAATTAAAGAGCAACAAGGTATTCTGGTTCTTTGCATCTCCCCTACCACTAACAGCGTTCTTTAAAGACATTGGCCTCACTTTACTAACAGAAAAGGGTATTCTGGACTTGAAACTCTACCCCCAAAATGCCTTATGATGTGGAAAAAATCAAGCTAACTCCATACAAAGCTAATGGAAAAAGAAAGTAGAAAATAAAAATACTTTAGTGGATGAAATGCTCCTTAACAAAAACAAGATGCACCCCCCACAAAAAAAAAATGAGAATAGTCTAACACAATTTTTAGTTCAGTTTAACTTCAAGTTTAATTTAAAAATCCTCAAGCAACTATTTATAGATTAGATGCAGATGTGTGGGCATAAATATATATACAAACTAGAATCAGGCTTTTAAACTGAAGAACATTAGTGAGAAAAAAAAGAGTGATGCAATAAGACTTTATTGGTCACTGTAAAGAAAGTGAAGAAAAAGACAAGTCCATATCAGAAATAAAGAATAAATTAAAAGATACCAAAGGTATAATAGATCCTAGTGAAAATTTAATAGGGACTTTGAAGAAAAGCAGGAAAACAACTAAGAGAATAAAAATGAGACAGAATAACAAGTAAAATAATCAAAGAGAAAATGCTTGAATTGGAAGACAAGCAACAAAGTTCAACACAAACTGAAGTCTTTGAAGAAGAAAAATAAAACGATGTAATATAACTGATATGTAAAACTGTAATCTTAGTAAACTTCTTAGAACTAAGAGAAAAATGTATTATTACTATTCCATGGCCCAATTTTGTGCCTCGGAAACTCAAAAATAATAAACTCTGAGATATATCCTCAGAAAAAAATAGAATTTAAATACAAACATTTAAAATATATAGATAGGAAGATGAAATTACTTATAGGGCTGAAAAAATTAAACTGCAGAAAAAAGTAGAATAAGATCATTAATACTTTTATAGGTAATAGATGAGAGTCAAAGGATATCATGGAAGAGTTACATACTCTATATGATAAAA
The DNA here is from genome assembly GCF_000181295.1 of Otolemur garnettii. Classification (NCBI taxonomy): domain Eukaryota; kingdom Metazoa; phylum Chordata; class Mammalia; order Primates; family Galagidae; genus Otolemur; species Otolemur garnettii. The sequence continues at coordinate 33,222,284 of NW_003852399.1, read as the reverse complement.
GTATGGCACCCATACTCTAATTTATAAAAGTATGTTAAGGGCACTGAAAATGTACATGTGGAGGGGTAACCATTTGTTTAAAAATACCCACTTTCAAAAATACCAAAATATTTTATAAATATCAAGGAAGCACAAAATAAGAAAAAAGCATGTATAATAAAATACACTAGTAAATACAACATAAACTTACATACAGAACTGATACTGATATAACAGGCACAGCAAAAATATAATGAGTTCCACTCAAATTTTCAAATTGGCTCACAGAGCAGATCCCAACCTTACGTCCAATGTGAGGAACACGTCTAATATACAATGACATAATAAGGCTAGAATTACAGAGATGGGAAAGGATGTAACATCAGGATGATGAAGCAATAAGGCAGCACAAATAACAATAGTTAAATAAAAATGCAGGCCAAGGAAGTATTAATAATATTCCATAATGCTTAAAGTCACAACTCATAATAAAAATGTAACAATTATGAATATCAATACACCAAATAATGAAGCCACCACCCATCAAGAGCAGAAAGTACAGGAGACATGAGGAGAAATAAAAACATAATAATAGGCTTTAATTACCATTCTTAGTACAAACAGATCAAAGGATAAAAATAAGTAAGGATATACAATATCTATACAGCACAATTAGGTAGATTTTGTGTATCAATAATGGACATTATTCCTTATAATAGAATGCATTCCCTTCTTAAATATTGTGAACAACTCAGATTACAATTCAGTAAATCTTGAACTTAAAAATTAAATTTTAAATAAGAGGCCCTTCTACTACCTGTAAAAATACACTTTTAAATCTTTCAATTAAATAACATTGGAATAAAAGAGAAAATCCAAACAGAAATTACAGAATTTTTCAACAATCAATTTGTGGAATAAACTGAAAGCTAAGACATAAGAGGATATTTATGGTCTTAAACACCTGTATCAATAAAAGTAAATTAATAAAATAAGTAAGTTAAATCTCCAAATTAAGAATATGAAAAAGTAAAGCAAAACAAAACATAAGCTGTATGAACATAAAATAATCATAAAATAATCAAATTAACATACACATCTTTATTCTTTGAAAAAATAAACAAAACCAGAGTAAGTAAATTAGTCGAGAAAAGGGGAGAACATTCTTCAATACAAAAGGTGTAATAACCATAAGGTGAAATAACCATTGATAGGTACACTATTTCTAAAACAGTGAGAGTATTCTTTTCCATTTTAGTAAGAGATTACTTTCATATGCTAATAATTCTTAAGACCTAAGTGAAATAGAGCATTTCTTAGGAGGAAAATACAACTCATCAAAAATAATTAGAGTACAAACAGAAATTTAAATACAGCAATTTGCCAGCACAAGAATGGAGTTCCTAGAAAGAGTGGTCCTGAGGTAGTGAGGGGCCCTGCAAAGCCTTTCCGGAGCCCAGCAGCAGTTGTGCAAAGCTGAACAGGAGTGAGCGAAGCAAGGAAGCTGCTGGAAGGACTAGACCAAGGAGCGGCTGCCGAGAACGCCCTGTCTGGGGGCGAGAAGAGCGGTGTGGGAGCCGCGCACAGGGGACTCTGCCCGGACTTCTACTCCCGGGGCCTTCGGGAGGAGGCAGCGCTGATAGAAATCACCAGGAGAGGCTGTGAAAGGCCCTGAGCCGTGCTGGGTGGAGGTGGACCCCGTGTTCTGTCCGTCGCTCCTGGACTCCACAACCACTACTGAGAGCCATCTACTTTCCGATGGTTCCTGGACTCCACGACCACTGCTGGCAGCCATCTACCTTCTGATGGTTCCCATCCTGCTGGTTCGCAGTTTCACCCGCCATCTATAGACTTAGTTGTTACTTTTCCGACCACTCCCCTCACAATGTGAAATTCTCTACCCTCTAACGTCTAAGGTGACCAGATTTTAACATTGGTAAAGCTGAACACCATTGACAGGGGCGGGGTCTAGGGGGCGGGGCCTGACAATAATGGAAACTTTGATAAGCAGTTCTACATATTCCGTTCTCAACAATTATTTGTTGTTATTAAAGTTTAACATTATAAAATTAACAAAAATAATATAAAACTCATATCCTGGCGAAATAGCCATATGGCAGCTGAAAATCGTATATTCCCTTCCTGTTCTCCCACGTTCCCTAGCTTGTCCTGCATTCTTTCCAAAAATCGGGACTTTTTTAAAACCCCACAAGACATGGGACAAATAGTTAAAAATCAGGACTGTCCCGCCAAAAGCGGGATGTCTGGTCACCTTACTCTGGGGGAGGGGGGGCTACTTGTTTGTTTCAGACAGTTTGGCTCCTTCTGAGCTAATTGTCCTTGCCTAAAAGCAAGGGAGGGAGCCAGTATCCTTCTGATACAGATTCCACCTGGGCAACCTTGACCAGGAGGGGAGTAGGGAGTTTACATTAGCCTTTTCATTTCCAAATGAAGTTACATTAACCTCTTCATTCCCAAATGAAGTTACATTAACCTTTTCAGCAGCCAAAAACCATATATTCCCTTCCCATTTTCCGTTCCCTAGCTTGTAGTACATTATTTCCAAAAATCGGGACTTTTTTTTAAATGCTGCAGGACGCAGGACAAATAGTTAAAAATAGGGACTATCCTGCCAAAAGCCAGATGTCTGGTCACCTTACACCTTACTAATGACAGAACTGTCAGTTCCAGTGGAATATTCTTTCCACTTATAGGTCGTCTCTCCAAAAAAAGGCACTGAAGAATGTCTTTAAGCCAAGCCAAGAGGTTGTTTTCAATAAACCTATTAAATAAAATAAATAAATAAACCAATCCCCATTGAAAAGAGATAAAAATATCAAAGAAGTACTTCACAAAAACCACAGGAGTAGGGCGGTGCCTGTGGCTCAGTAGGTAGGGTGTCAGTTTCATATACTGAGGGTGGCGGGTTCTAACCTGGCCCCAGTCAACCTGCAACAAAAAATAGCTTGGCGTTGTGGTAGACACCTATAGTCCCAGCTACTCCGGAGGCTGAGGCAAAAGAATCACCTAAGCCCAGGAATTGGAGGGTGCTGTGAGCTGTGATGCCACAGCACTCTACCCAGGGCAACAAAGTGAGACTCTGTCTCAAAACAAACAAACAAAAAACCCATAGGCTTACATGACGTATTCTATCAAACTCTTGGGATTAGGTAGAAATCATGTATCATAAACTGATTCAGAATGTATATAACGAAAAAAAAAGTTCCCAAATTCTTTCTGTTTTGGGGGGGAGGGGAAAGAGTCTCACTTTGCCACCCTCAGCAGAGTGCTGTAGAGTTACAGCTCACAGCAACTTCCAACTCTTAGGCTTAGGCAATTCTTTTGCCTCAGTCTCCCAAGTAGCTGGGACTACAGGTGCCCACCACAACCCCCGGCTGTTTTTTGGTTGCAGTTGTCATTGCTTGGCAGGCCCGGGATAGGTTTGAACCCACCTGCTCTGGTGTATGTAGCCGGAGTCCTAGCTGCTGAGCTACAGGCATCAAGTCCCCAAATTCTTTCTTAAAGCAAGTGGGGCCTGGTGTGGTGGAGCTAGTTCCAGCTACTTAGGAGCATGAGACAGGAGGATCCTGAGTTTGAGCCCAAACCAAGCAAAAGAGGTAGGCTCAGTAACCTCCCCCCACAAAAAAAGAAAAATATAACACAATAAAAGAAAATTAAAGATCAGTTTTTTTACAAATTTGATGCAAAAATAATTACCAGACCACAACAACTCATTAAAAAATAACACATCTTGACCAGGTAAGATTTACACCTGTAGTGCAAGGGTAGCTCAATGTTAAGAAACTTATGATTTTCCAGAGAAAATCATATAATTATCTCCATAAATGATGAAAAAAAGTAACAACCATTCTAATAAATCTTGAGAAAATAGAAAGATGGATACTTCCTTAATGTGAATACACCCTGACATACATATATATTCACGTTGACATAATCTTAAATGACATATAATAAATTATATACTTCATGTATATTTGCATAAAATATGTCCAATAAATGATATATCATCAATAATTACATGTTTATACATTACATAATTCATTGTGCATAATTTTATGAATTACATATAAATAACATATGACATTTGGTAATTTGATAACATATATAATCCATCATATATTTTATGTGTGATTGATAATTAGATACCACTGATTAGATAAGTACATACACACACACACACACACACACATAAATGGTTCTAAAGTAAAGCCAGACCTTTATTTAATGATAAAACAGAGTACTTCTTACTAATATCAGGTATAAAGATGACCACTATGTCTACTATTAACATACGGACAATATTACCCAATATTCTTAGACAACCAGTAACAATTACTATAACAATACCTTAAATTGCTTATATTTACAGTTTACAATTTACATAAATTGTTTTTATTTAAATTGTTCAAATTGTAATTGTTATTATAATAACTTAAATTGTTTATATTTACAAATGACAAGATAGTATAGTTGGAAGTCCTTAGAGAATTAATGGTAAATTAAGTGAAACAATAAATAATTTGGCAGCACAGGATATAAATATCTATACTTTTATTCATCCAATAGATTAGGTAGAAACCAGGCCATGCTTCATGGTGGCAGTAGATAAAAAAACAGCATAGAAGGCCAGGAGCAGCGGCTCACGCCTATAATCCTAGCACTCTCGGAGGCCGAAGCAGGTGGATTGCTTGAGCTCAAGAGTTCAAGACAAGCCTGAGCAAGAGCGAGACTCCATCTCTCAAAATAGGTTTATGTCATGGCAGTCACCTATAGTACCAGTTGCTTGGGAGATTAAGGCAAGAGGATCACATGAGCCCAAGAGTTTGAGGTTGCTATGAGCTATAATACCATAGTACTCTACTGAGGGCAACAGAGTGATACTCTGTCTAAAACAAACAGGCTCGGCGCCTATAGCTCAACCGGCTAAGGCGCCAGCCACATACACCTAAGGTGGAGGGTTCGAATCCCCAGCCCGGACCCGCCAAAACAACAATGACAGCTGCAACCAAAAAATAGCTGGGTGTTGTGGCGGGCGCCTGTGGTCCCAGCTACTTGGGAGGCGGAGGCAGGAGACTCACTTGAGCCCAGGAGTTGGAGGTTGCTGTGAGCTGTAATGCCACGGCACTCTACCCAGGGGGATAGCTTGAGGCTCTGTCTCAAAAAAAAAATAAATAAATAAAACAAACAAACAAACAAACTAGCACATAGAGAAAACATGACTATGTGTCAGGTGGTAACAATTGCCATCGAGAATAATAAAACAGTGACGAGGGGTAGGAAGGCTCAGAATGGGTGGAGATTTGCAGTATTAATGCTATGGTCCAGAGAACCTGAAAAATCAGTTTTCTTATATTCCTATATTTCCTACATTCATTAATGGTGGCTTAATCCTAATACCCTGGTAAACTGGTTAACTGGTTTACTTATTAATTGCTGACACTGAGTATTGTTGAAAAGAGATATTCTTAAATTAAGGGCAAATAATGATGAGTAAGTGAAATAATGCAAAAAATCACTGGGGAATATAGAGCTGGGATTAAGTTGGTATGTGTCAGTGAGACCAATAGGGTTAAATAGGGTTGGCCTCGCTAAGAAAACGACATGTGCATAAAGACTGAGATATCCACTAACAACATTCTATGCAACAAGATACTGAAGGTACCAGTCAAATTATAAGGATGAGAAAAAAATAAACAGTACTAGAGCTGGAAGCTATCATTATTTAAATATAATGTTATGTCCTAATGTGACAGTTTTTTTCAAGTTGATTTAATGGAATTGCAGTAAAAATTTTAGCAGGATTTTCAGGTAACTGGAAAAGTCATTGCTAATATTTGACAGAAGTTGGAAGGACTACAAATAACCAAGTCAATTCTGAAGAACAAGGTGGGGGAGTAGCCCTGTAATAGCAAGTCAATTATTAATGTACAGATACTAAGACAATGTGGTATTGGTACAGTGATGGACAATGGCATACATGTATCATGAAACAGAAGAGTGTAATGATCTTATAGAACACAGAATCTAGATCAGCGCCTCTGTACTTAATATTTGACTGAGGTGGCAGAGAAGGTCAGTACAGAAAGGAAAGAATAATTTAGTAAGTGAAACTGGGACAACAAATGTAGAAGAAACATATGGATAGTGGATACAACAGTTCCTAAGGGGTGCTTGAGAGAAAGTTGAAGCACAGTAAGGGGATATGTCTCAGGGGTGTGGGAGGAAATTATTATTTTACTTCGGTGATGAGGGGAGTCCTTACTGAGAAGATGGTATTTGAGCAAATGGAAGAGAAAAACGAAAATCCACACCACGCACAAAAATCAAGTTCAGATGAAAGACTTAAATGTAAGAGAAAAAGAACTATAAAACATTCAGAAGAAAACATTAGAATTTTCATGACCCAGGAGTAAGAAGGCTTTCTTTACGTCTCAGTAACTATAAAAAAGGGTATGTTTGATTACCTTAAAACCAAAGAAAGTAAAAATATAAGACACAAACTTTAACAATATATTTGCAACACACAAACATACATATAATTGTAAAAAGTAGTATCAGAACATACAAAGAGATAGAGAATTCATGTTTATATTTTTAATTCTGAAAAATTAAAAATGGAGAATAAAAATAAAAAGATCGTTCACAGAGAAAAAATAGGTAGATAGTAAAGCATCTGTAAGGATGTTCAACTTTAATAGTAATCATGAAAATGGAACTTTAAAAATTAAACATCTTCATATATATTTAAAATTGGCAAATGTTTAAAAAGGCAATACCAAATGTTGGCAAGCTGGGCACTGGGTACATAAGTATTAATTTTGTTATATCTTTCATCTGTGTGCAGGTATACATAAAATATGTGCATCTTTTATATATAAATCACTTCAGATTAAAAGATAAGATAAAAATGGAGATATCAGGGCACCCATGAAAAAGTGCTACATAGCAAACTTTCAAAAAGCTGTCTAAGAATTAAATATCTGTTTATAAGAGATTAATAGCTCCGTGAGTATAAATTTTCTCCAGCGGCACTGAACAATGTTTTGCTGATAAATATGTGAAATGCAGGAAGACCACACTTCTTTTTAAAAACTTCTTTTCTGCCTTTGTAGTTTGTTGTTGTTATTGTTCTTTTTTAAATTAAATCATAGCTGTGTACATTAATGCAATCATGGGTACAATGTGCTGGTTTTACATACAATTTGAAAGGCTTTCATCAAACTGATCAACATAGCCTTCACGGCATTTTCTTAGTTATTGTGTTAAGACATTTATATTCTGCCTTTGTAGTTTTGTCTTAGGAGTTTGTGTCTACCATTTCTTGAGAACTACTTGCTTATTGATTTGAAAAAAGCAACAGCTTAGTCTTTTTTCCTTTCTTTTGAGAATAATACAAAACAAAGTTCTAGTACCACTAGCGAGTTGAGTAGCCAGGTTGGTCAAATGCAGGCATCTCTCTTTTTTACAAGGGAGGCCTCCCACCTCCCACAAACACACACTACAGTTGGTAAAGGGTTAGGAGCTCTTGCACTTAAAAATGCAATGTCTCTGATGAAAGACTAGAAGTAACGAGGAAAAAGTACCATTCCACCCTTCCCAATTTCCACATTATACATCTTGGAATTGTTCATAATTTTCATAGAATTTTGTGCTTCTAGGGCAGTGATTCTTAATGGTATGAATAGGGGCAAACCTGTGGACATTTAGGAATGTCTGGAGCCATATTTAGTGTCATAACTGGAGCAGAGGTGGTGCTACTGGCATCTTGCTGCATACCAGCATCTAGGCATGTGGCTAAACTTTCTACAGAGCACAGGATGGATACCCACAAGAAGTAATTATCTGACCCCAAATGCCATTAATGTCAACATGAGAAACTCTGTTTAGGGAATGAGGTGCGGTATTTATTTACTAAAACATATTAGCTGTGTACATACTGTAGGTCTGGCGCTTGGCATAGGAGATAATAGCAATGAAACCCAGAATTCCTTCCTAAAGGAACTTGGAGCCCAGTAGGAGAATCAGACATATAAACGGATAATTATTATGGAATAAATTGTATGAAAGACACAGAAAAGAGTCACCTAATTTAGTCTTGTGTAGGAGGGTTTGGGTGGTTGAACGGGAAAGTCTGAGAAAATCTAGGAACAGATGAGTCTTCAAAGATAAAGAATTTTCCACATTAAACAACAAAAAGATGGTTTTAGGCAGAGAAAGTGAAGAAAGTTATCATCGGGCTTAAAAGGGCATTAACCACTTTCCCATCCCTCTGAGCTCCACACTCTCTGTACTCCATACACACGCTGGAATAGGCTGTGCACTTCTACTGGCTGACCCTCACTGGGAATACTTTCACATCCTTTTCTATTTTTCATTTTTTCCTGTTTCATGAAGCAACCCCATCTCTCAAGATCACATGCCATAAGAACAAGAGTGTTGCTTTGTCTGTGTTTGTGTATTTAATGTTCACTAATTTGTTGCAAGCACAAAGGACAATGGCTGGCATTTAGCGAATTCTCAATTCTTTTTTTTTCAATGAACAATGAATAAACTCAAATATCAGTTCCTCTCTGAAGTGCTCATCAACTTCTCACTGTTGGGGGGGGGGAACAACCCAGAACCATCTTTTTCCATGGTGCTTTTGTTATGGAGTTACAAAAGATAACATATTAGCACCTATTAAGTCCTTAATGGCTATTGAGTGAATATAAAATATTAATAGAAGAACATAATGGAAAAACAGACAAATCGACTAGATGTATGGACTCATGATGTAGCTTAGCAAAATATTTCCCTTCTAATCCTCCTTGCAAAATAAAGACTGAAAGATTCACTCAAAAAAAGTAAAAAATCCCTTATAATTCAATAGTCAGAGATAAATACCCTTTACTTCTTGCTAAATATTCTACCAAAAGGCTGAAAAGGACACACATGCATAGACACACAGAGATGTGCACTTAAACAGAACAGCATTTTAGCTCATCTTTTAGAACTGCTTTTCTCGCCTCTCTTGATGCATTAAATATAAACATATATCATTTTAATAAATCTATCAGGTTTATTTTATGGATGTAGCATAATTCGTTTAAATAGACTCCTTTATGTTGGAAATTTATGCAGCTTTCATTTTTTTGATGTTATAAGCACTGCTGTTGTTAACATGTTTTTCATGCACGATCATCACTGTAATCTGTAAATTTCTAAAGTATATATGAAACTCAAGACTTTTGAAGCATACTACAAAATGGTCTTCCCGAAAGTGTGTGAGATCACTATTCTCCTAAGCAGCGTATAAAAAGGATTGTTTTTTCACATTCTTAATTAACACTGTGTACCAGGCTGCATGTTAGATTTTATTTTAATGTGTTATAATCCAACAATATTTCCTTCATGATTTGTGACTTATGAACCAAGGCTAAGAAATAATTCCCCTACCAAATATTCTAAAACTGTCTATAATTTCTTCTAATTTTTTTATGGTTTCATTTATTATATAGAAATCATAAATTCTGTCAGAATAATTTTGTTTTAAGTTAGGGTATAGGAACTTTTTAATTTTCAAATGGATAATCAATTGTTCTAGTATGTTTAACATGAAAGTCTTTCTATGAATATATGATAGATTAAATACATATTTATATTTATTTCTGGAAACCACACATTTTCCTGTTGAACTTTCTACTATTCCTTGAGTATGACATGATTCTAATTATTATAACTTTTTATTTCAATATATTGCTGATTAAACTTTCTTTTCCATTTATGAATTAGAGAAAAAATTATATTTATAAAATATTGAATCTTCTCATCCAGGGAGACAGTTGGTCTCTTCTTCAAAAAGTTGCATTATGTTACCTTGTAGATTTTATTCTTAGTGAAAATTTATTATATTTCTTGCTAATTCTTTTTACAAAGTCCATAATTTTAACTGCAATTGTGAAAGATATTTTTCTACCATGATATTGAAATGTACTTTTTATTTGTACATATAGAGAAACATATAAAGCTATTGATTATCATGTTTATTTTCTAAATGAAAATATATAAATCTTACTCCAATATTTTATTAGTTTTTTTTAGACAAGTATATAATTTGAAAACATTTGTTTTTCCCTTTTTTCCTTTTTGGGGGCCATATTTGCTATTTATTCCCATTGTTTTTAAAATCTGAGTGCACTGGCTATTACTTTCAGAAAAATGTAGAATAATGTGAAAGCATCAAATTTTCATAACTTTAGTGAGAATACTTCTAAGATTAAGCATAACAATCAAATTCTCATTTTAGTACTAAAAATAATGATGATGGGCAATGGGTTGAAACACATCAAATGATAAAATCTATGATTTTATATCGATATTTAAACAACAATAACAGTGATAAGTCTTCACTGGTTATCAGTAGAGAGTACTAATCCATTGCTCTCAAATTTGATAAAAGGAAATATCCATGTCTTTCTTCTTCTTTTCCTGTATGAGCTGGGTATTCAGGTAACTAAATAGTTTGCAAAGAAAATCATTTAGAACAATAATTCCTCTTAATAAATGTTGAAAAAATGACCGAAAATCACCACTTTGCAATGCCTAATGAGATGGTAGATCTAGGAAATGATCATAAATCGATGCTAAAAGGTACATTTGAAACGCTGATGGAAAACCTTGTTTTGGAGGTAATTATGTTACTAGCATATGAACTCACTGATAAATTTCAACAAGTGAAACAACCAGGTATTATGTGCCTCATTAAGTACTATGAAGTACTCTTGGCTTAAAAACAAATAAGCAATAACAATAAAAAACTGTCTGCATCTAATCTAGCCTAAGAACTAATTTACAGAACTAGTTTACAGAAAACAGGAAAAATAGAGGAATGAAATGAACAGCACAATGAAAAAGACCAAATTTAGAACACCAGACATTTAAAAAGACAAATAACTTGGTTTCTTCAACCAAATCAATGGCATGAAAGCTAGAGAGGTTTATTATAGAAGAAAAGAAATTGAAGAGACACGCAACTGAATACATTACGGACCTTGATTTAGTATCTATTATAAATATGTAACTTGGAAACAATTAGGGACACTTGAATACTGATTTTTAGATGCTATTAAGAAATAAGCATTTAATTCTAGTAGCCATAATAATGGCTTTCTAAACCAATATTCTTGTCAGAGACACACACTAAGATATTTACACATAAAATGACAACGTGTCTGAGTTTACTTTAGAACACTTCAGGTTATAAAAAGATGCGGAAAATACATAAAAGCGCTAAGACATATTCATAATTATTGAAAGTAGAGGAGGAGTATATCGGGTTTATTATATCGTTCTCTCTACTTCTGTGTCAGACAGGTGGTTAGTGATAAAAAGGAAAGCAGGAAGGAAGAGACCAGGAGAAATAACGGAGGAACAGCGTTGAGTTTAAATAAATCAGCAGAGCTCAGCAATAGCGTAAATACATATCTGAGTACAACTGCGTGCTAACCCACTAAAGTCGAAGGGAGGTTCCAAAAAACGGAGAGAGGATGTTAGAGATTGTCTGGATCTGAGAACTGAGGCAGTTAGAGTGGAAAGTGAAGCCTTGGAGAAGAGAGCCAGCGCTCTCAGATGAGATGCCTGGAAACGGAAATACCTAGAAGGGCCCTTGCTGCCTAAATCCCAACTGTTTGGGAACCAGCATCATAAATAATGTTTCCTGTATGAGTTACTTCTCTTTAGTCTGTCAACTTCTCTCACACTGTTGTCTCACGGAAAACGTCCTAACCGGGGCTGGGCTCATGAACTCCATCTCACGGCTGCCATAGTGAGAGTTGTATCCACCACCATTTATTTATAAAACCTTCTTCTGAAAAACAAAATGCTGTAATTTAAGAGACCTTTAACATGTCTTAGGTTCTCACTTTATAAATATGAAAAAACGTAAAAATAAAACCTCTGAATTTTGTGTGATGCTAGGACATACACAGAAGGCGAGCCAAGGAAGACCTGCCTTGTCACATTCAATGAACTACAGAAGCAATTTGTCAGAAGCAGATGGATAGTTGAACACTAAAAAGGATGATAAACTAGGAAGAAATTAGATATTGAAATCAATTTCTTTTAGGCTTACCATGAAACTTCAGTTTCACACAAACAATTGTATTTGAAGAAGTCTGGGGGAAAAAATGCCATACTAAGATGGGTGCCCGTGAAAACAGAACTTTACACATGCTATAGCCTTTATAGTCACCATTTACTTGATTGGTCCAAATATTTATAGTTCATTGTTATGACTGCTAAAACTGGCAACCACTAGGATTGTTGTCTCAATTAGGACAGTAAACAGATTGTCTCTTTTTTTAATGAAAAAATCTAAAATGTAATACTTCACAGTTTAACATGTTTATTCATCTAAACGAGCTAAAAAATAATGGTGCGACATCTGTTCGAGAGGCATTGGTACCTCAAATTTTGGCTGCCTCCCCACCAATTTGGTTGTTGTTTTAAAAAATGAAGAATAGGAGGGAGTACTGTCATCAAAAAATCTTCTGGCATGTAAAGTATCTTATTTTTCTTGAAATAAGGATCTCATATCTGTTGCTAGGGATAAAAAAAAAAAGATTGTATAACAAGGAGGTACTTTGCTGAATAGGGCTGCAGCTTAATTGTTTTAAATGAGTTACTGACCCACTATGCATATTTCCATCCTGGTACGGCTCTTCACATGATTCTCCCATTCCCTCTATGCTTACCTGTAGAGATAAGACCTGAACAAAATTGGTAAGAATGTTTCTGTAGGTACTAAATTCATCTGCTACATTTTTTTTTTTTAAACTGTGGGTTGCGCTGATTCTAGATATGGTGTCAGTGGAACAAAATCTAGCAAACATCATCCTATTCAGGCTGCATTGGAGCAATTCTAATAAAAGGAGGCAGTGCTGCTAAGGGAGAAGTGGTAGGAATCTCCCCACAGAAACCCCAGGTAAGTGTACAGAAGGCTGATTGTTGGTGAGGAGAGAATACAAAATTATCTTAGGTAGTCTCTGGCACCACAACGCTAAGTCATGGATGAAATACATTAAAATTGAATAAGTTTAATTTCTAGAAGTTTATTTCTGAAGCTCATGGATAGCACAATTCACTCTAATGAATTACCATTGATTATAGAAGTTTGGAGCATGGAAAATATAGTGTTTTAGTGTTCACATAAACATTATAATAAAAATGAAGTTCTGTTTTCATTTGGAGTGAAGGAGCATGCTAAATTCAATTCAAGCACGGTGTATGGTCGGACGGTTTTTAATAAATCCTGAGATTATAAAATAGCACATTTTATTTTCTAGAAAAGAGCAATGTTTCTAGTGTACAGAAACCTTAGTGCCATTTTTCTTGATCTTTAAAGAGAATGAAGATGAACATACATATCCTGATATAACCCAAATGCTAAATGCTAAGAGTTGACCGTATGGTGATTTTTAAGTTTTATCTATTGACTTCAAAAAATTTTTAGTCATCTACTCTATGCCATAATTGGGCCAGACTCTGAAAGGACTAACAGACATTAAGTTAAATTTGAACATGCATTTATTAAATTTATATTCAGATTACTACATTTTTGGTATTATAGAAATGAACAAGAACATACTCTCAGGATCTTATAATCATTAGTTAGGGTGGGAGAACTTCTATTGTCTTTATGGAAAAATTGAGAAAAACAGAAAATCCTTAAGTATCCTGACACCTAAAAATAATGGCCCACTCGATATTTGTGTTAAAATAGTCTTTTGTTTGTTTTAAAAGAAACAAAGATGAGGTTATATTTTTATAATACTGTATCTCATCTCAAATAAATGTATTTTCCTTACCCTATATAAACTTGCATGCAAAATAAGAACGAGCAACTCTTCAAACCTCAGTCACGGTATTCCATAGACTTTATTTTAAGTCTGCTGCCTTAGTTGAAATTTATTTTTTAGGGTATGTTACCAAATAGAATGCAACATTTTGAAAAGTCATTATAAATTTTTCTGGTTTTCTCTTCTGAATTACTCTGAGCAGTGAATTATTGGAGGGAAAATACTCATGCCTAAATTGGTGTCTGGTGCCAGTCTCAGATTTATGCCAAACACCACTCGCTATTCAAAAGTGTGGTCCCCTGAAACAGCAGGCAGGATATCACCTTTCTGTCTTCAAAGATCCAAACCAGACTTTCAATCTGGGATTTTCCTACAGAGGATTGGCTGCTTCCCAGTTAATGTGAGTTTGCAAAATTTGCATTTCATGAAAAGAGTGTTGTGTAAACAGATACTGTGTCACTTTACCTGCTATTTCCTGAAATCAAAGTGTTTAGCCTTTGGGATTTATGGTTCTTTCGGGACATCGTAAGTTGCTCAGTCACACAAATTGACCAGCTGGCTGCAGACTCATGATATCAATAAGACCAAGCCACGAAACGTGCCTATAATTATATTTAAATTAATATTTATTGACATCTGAAATATTTTCCCCCCAAAGAATATCTCAAAAGTAAAACAGAAAAGAAAGATTTTTTTTTTCTTTCAGGATGATTTTTTAAAAACATTTCCAAGAGCATAATCATCTATTTTAAATGTTGTAAACTCTTTTATATTTCACTTGGATAGGTACCTAATAAGTAATTATTACATATCCTGTCATTTAAATTAGCACTGAAAACTAGAAATAATCTTTATTTAATATGACTGTTTTTGACACCATATGGGAGGGGAAATAACTAACTGAAAATTGTTCACGTAAATGTGATGGGAGTAGGGGAAAAGCAGTATTTCTTGACATGTGGCATGTCACTCATGAAAGGAAAAGGCCCATCATATCCAAAATGCCAGCTTGGATATTCCCTTGCCTCCTACTTCACGAACAGACATACCACATGGCATTAAATGCTGCAACCTTTCCTAAAAATGCCACTTGGATTGGTCCACTGTGGTGAGTATATAAGAACTTTTAGTCTGTCTCTTGAGTTTGTGAGTTCAAGGGGAAGAATCTAGTAAATAACAGTGGCTAAATTTTGCCCTCAGATGTTTGGCGTAAGTGATCTGTGAAGATATTGGAACCTTTGGCTGTTTTCACACTGATGAAATAAATTATGCCACTTGAAAAAAAATTCTACAGAACATAATGCTACACAGTCATGCTCAACTTTTTGTAAAAGTAGCAAAGAATATCTGTCTTTGTAGAAACTGTGCTTATAAAGCCCTATGTATTCCTAGGACGTTTTCCAAAGATTTCTTCTCTTGGCTAGTATGTAAACAATGTTAATATTTATTCTTCACAAATACAATGTATAATATAAAACATTTTGTGCACATGTTTCAAATTATTCATTTTCTAGGTATCTTTATAATAAGGCAGCAAGTAGTTAAAAACAGTTTCGTGGACAGATATCTTCCAATTTTCTAAGTTTTATGTGTTCATGTGTTTTTAAAATATATTTAAAAACCTGCTTATCAGTAAAATATTGAATATACTGGTCATTATGATCCAAAAAATGCAAAATATATTTAAAAAAATTTCTAAACAATTACATATGAAAGTAATACTAGAGTATGTTTTCCATTATTTATTTTTCATTAAAGAAGTCTAATTGATTATCTCTCAGAACAAAATGTAATTTTTAAAACACCTTTATATTGTTCAGATTTAGGAGACAACGTAAGAAAACAATTCTGAGTACACAGGCCGTTTGTTATTACCATTACGTGAAAAAGACTGCACAATTAAATGACAGATTTTCCCTCCCTCCCTAACAAGAGGGGCAAACTGATATTGCAAGCAGCCAGAACAAAATAATTAAAATAGAATTCCAAGTTTATATTAATAGAGCAATAAGTTAATTAAAATCAAGATCAACCGAACTTTCTATTTACACCAGCTCAGACAGCCCAAGAGGAAAGGAACTCTATTTTAGAGACATATGTGACTCTTTGAGCTTCTGTCATCCAGGTGCCATTTCTGATGCAGCACATGTGCACTGAACAGTTGGCAAAGACGGGAAAAAGATTACTGTAGATGTACGTGCAGATAGTCTCTCTGATGATGTAAAATACGTCGGAAAGGGAGAAGGGCTTCTTTGGAAAATAAAAAATTTCCCATGACTTTTCGTTCCTTATTAGGCTCTGAACATGATTTGAGTATTTCTATAAATGAATATATATACTTTTACTAATGATACATATGGAACAAAAATAGATTTAGTTATCCGTAAGTGATGGAGTTAATGAATTGGCTACGATGTCTGAAAAATTTAGAATCTCTTTTTCATTTTTGTCTAAATGCACCAAGTTTAGGGCGCCTGTCGGAGCAGAAAGATTGATAAAAGTATCCAGTAGCATACATTATACTACATTGCTAGGTAAGGTTCTTTTTTTTTTTTTTTTTT
>NW_003852399.1:33115042-33205868 GCF_000181295.1 Otolemur garnettii | reverse complement strand
TTTTTTTTTTTTTTTTTTTTTGATAGCCTATGCAACTATTTGAAAAGATATTTCGGTAAACTTAAAATACCAGCAGAAAGAATTCAAAACGTTACAATTTTAGCATTGGAAGTAATGGTCCCCAAAGATACTTTTGTAAAATTATTTCCTTTTAATACATTGACTGATGCTTAGCTAATCTTCGTCTGGGTTCAGGTTAAGGTCAATATCCGTGGACAGTCTGAGATAAAAGAAAGCATAGAAAGCCAGCAGTAGTGCCAGGATAGCTGCGAGTACAAGGCCAACTTCCTGGGGAAGAAAAAGAAAGGAGATTTGAAAGTGATGAAAAGAGATTGGTTAATGCTATCAGTTTCATCAGATAAAATAAACATATTCCACAGTGGAGAGTGAATAATTTAAACTTAATAATCACATTCCTTTTGTTGAATACTTTTTGCAGTTAAGTAAAGACACTTACTTGTACTTGACAATTCCCAATACAATGACAAGTACATCAGTAGGTGAGTCATTGGTATTAGTATTTCTAGTTCATTTAGTTTTTTCCTGAGAGTAAAATAAAAATTTATCATTTCACTATATTTTCATAGTTTGGATATTGAAATGTTGGATACAAGAAATGTAATTTGTAGCTATGCAGTTCACTTGTTTTCTATTTGATTATGTTTATTTGTTGCTTCAATGTATTTATTATTAGTAATAGTATTTGGATATGGAATTAAATAATTTATAATTCCTTTTTATTGGGAGGAAACAGTTATTATATCTGGTTTCTAGGTTATATTTCTGCATACATTCTCATTAAATATTGCTTGGTTGAAACTCTTAACTTTTAAATTCTGAATTATATAGTTCATATTGTGGGAAACAAACCAAATACTCTTAGCTCATAAAGCATGATATAGCATGATACAGTAAAATTATCACAAATGTGAAAAGATGGTCCTGAATATTTCACTTGGTGATTTGATAGGGATTATATTAATTATAATCAACTATTTTAAAATAATGGCCAAAAATATACTATGTATATTATGGTAAAAATATTCTCCCAAAAAAGGATATATATGTATATATACACACAAATACACCCACACAAGCACGCAAATATACACACCATCAAGAAAACTTCCTAAAAATTAACATCATTTGGCTAAATAGAAAAGAAAGTAAATAGAATGCCAGTTCAATATCCTACAGGGCCTAACATTCTCTTCTAATTCCCACTGTGTTTCATATTCCTTACCTGGAATTGTTTTACAAAGAAGCCACTTATTTGCATTTACTTAAATATATTTTACATTTCATCAGAATGTGTAATCAGTAATTCAACATATATACCTAATAAACTGTAAAAACATTAAAATAAATCTGGTTTATAATCAACATAGACGTTTGCCTGAATGTTGAAATTACATGTAGATATTTTATACAGACTTTTAGTTTAATAATTACATTTAGATTTCCAAAATATGAAAATATATATTAATAAAAAGCAAGGGGTTGGAAAACTCAGTGTAAGTTAAGATTTCATTTTTTAAATTGAATATATCAATATAATGTCAAATGACAGTGAATTTTTCTTTGTTGCAGTTGGAACACTTTGGCATCTCAAAAGGGCATGGCAGCATCAGACAGGTTTCATTTATTTTCTTATATCCACAGCTGTGCTCCCAGACCCATCTGGTTACACAGCTACTAATTTTAAGAGGATGTAATAAACAAGTGACACACAACTGCAAACTCCATCTGTTCTGTATAGTGGACAACAAAACTGTTCTATAGCAGTCACCCAAGCTTAATGCGAGAATAAACTTTTCAGTCTTGATTGGAGACCATGATTCACATCTTATTGATCGACAACTCTGATTGCTGCTTTTCAACTCCTTCTTGTCCTTAAAACAACTCTGTATCATTTTCACTGTATACTTTCAGAATATCCAGAGACATGAGTTTAAGAAGTTTAAGAAGCGGAAAGTATTCATTGACTAAAACAACTCCAGAGGGCTCATTAATTCATTTATGTCTGTTCAAAGAATTAGGTGGTGAGGAGGTAGGAAATTATTTTCCTCAAAATGTCGCTATCTTGTTGAGGACACAAGCATTGTAGAAGCTGAATGCTTACAGGGTTAAGACAGTGGTAAAATTTGCAAATAATACTTGCAGGATGTTGGGGATACTACCATAACCTTAGAGACTTATGGGCATTTATGACTTCCCTGCCCCCTGGCCATTTTTAGCTTTAAATCAGAAATAACAAAAATGAACAAACAAACTGTTTTAAGCAGCTCAGTCTAAGGGATTGTTGGCAGGATCTGATTGACATTTAAATAATTCTTTTTATGTAGCAAAACTGAATTTTTGGTCCTTATTGTTTTATTATAATTATGCCTGTCAAACCCTTAAAATAAACAAATCAATTGATTAACAACTTAGATCCTTTTCCTTCTAAATAATAGCTAGCATGGGTATTTTTATTCTAAAAAAATTTTAGTGATGCTATAATTCTTTTAATTGGGCAGCAACTAAACAGAAAACTTAGTTGTGCAAATATTTATTAGGAGGCCCTCACTGAATTACTAGGCTACAAATGATAGCATTTTATTTGCATTTTTAAGACATACAGAAGAAAAATAACCTCTAAGTAGAGATTAATTCTAGATCTTAACACAATCCAATCATATCTTATCCTGAAATCAATAACTGCTCATCTAAAACATTTTCTATTACTAAACGTACATTTACAAGAAGCGCTAAGAAGCCTTTGAGGACAAAGACCCTATTGTACAATTCAAATCTTAGCACATGATTTTACAATCAATACTGTTGGCTTGAATGGTAATTAAATCTGAAAGTGATTTCTTGTATAAGTTCTTCCAAGGGAACCTTGTCTTATTCATCATTCTTTCCATAGGTACTACTATAATGTAACACCTCTAACTTCTAAATAAATAATGAGGATTGAGTAATATTTATATGATCTTTATACAGGTGTATTAAAATTATATAATGCTTTTAAAACTTTACAATAGTAATATACCTAATACTATCTCTGCTGCTAAACTGAGAACATTTTGTTATATATAATTACAGTCATACAATACAACTTTAGTTTGTGTAGGGGATCTCAAAGCCCTGACAAATATTCAGGGGAAGTTTTATTTATAAAGACTAGAAATGGTTAATTCAAACACATATTTTCTCAGTCAGTGAGTAATTCATAAATGACTTCTATACACTATGAGGTAAACAGCAAAAGCTCCATTTTACAAATGTGTCAGCTTAGACAGAACTAGATCATGGCAACAGCAAGGGGCAAAAGGATGTAATCCTAGGCCTCTTTATCTTGTGTTCAGTGTTATCACCATCGCTGTTATTTTCTATCCATGCACCTGTTCATATTTTCCATAGATTTAAATTATTTGAAGAGTATAATTATAGTTCATTTGGAAGAATATGTAGCAAAGTGATAAAGTATTACAATATTAGGGTCATTCTGTATCAAGTCGATGAGTCAAACATGTTTGATGATCATTAGTCCTTAGTTGCTTCTCTGACATTATCAATATGGATAAAATCACTCACTAGGGAAATTAAGAAGCATTAAATGGCAATTCCTGAAAGAAACTTCGTTATTTAAAATCCTATGCCAAAATGACAAGGCAATCAAAGTTTGACAGGGCAAACTAATTGGTATGCTAGAATTGAAATGTAAAACACCGCCATGCTTCTGATTCAAAAAAGTTTCATATCATCTTAATAGGCTCCTCATAAAATTTCAAGCAAAATAAATAATATTTAAGGTTAAGATTTTTCTTTTCTGTAGGTTTACAAACCAAGTTAATAAGCTAGCTTATTAGAAAGGGACTATGTTCTGATGTCAGTTCAAAACTCTTCTGTACGCACTTTAAATATGACGTAAAACCTAAGCAGAAGTTTTTCTCATGAAAAGATTAAGCAAAGTGTACATTGTTTTTAAAAAGATATTAGATAATGGCACAATAAATATGCTTATCTCATACTGGCACATAGTTATTTCTATAAATTAAAACAAAAAATTATAAAAAATATTTAAAAGTATGTAAAACACTGTTACAAATAAATGAATGACAACCCTATTTCTCAACTCCTACTATGAAACTGCTCACTGTCTTGTGCTGCAAGTAGATTTTCTTATTCTAATACTTGCCTTAAAAAAAAAATTAAATGAAAAAAACAAAACCACTGCATTATAAATCTAAGTGTCATATTTCTCTGGAAGACAATGACAAACAGTGCTCTCACATCAAGAGACAATCATCAAGTAACTAAATGGAAAATAAAAATCCAAACATTGCTTTCAGAAAAGTCATGTCATCAAAATAGTTTGTGAAGATGAATAAACTTTCATAAGAATATGGAAATTGCTTCAAAAGATGAATCATCTCTCTTTTAAACAGAAAGGCAATTGACTTTTTTTCATTAAAAACTGACACACAGCACTAACTGAGGAGATTGTGTTGTGAAAACACACGGCATCACACGGCAATGCTTGATCAAAATCAGCAATCAGGAGCAAAAAGAAGGCAGTGTCTCGTGATCATAATAGCAAATTCTGGAAGACAACCAAATATATCATCTGGCAGTTCAACAGCTGTTACAGCTTGGTAGTAATACCTTGGCATTTGCTATAAGCTATAACTCAGAGAAATTGATTTTTCATCTGCCAGATAAAAACCAAAATCTCCTTTTAACATCTTAATATTTAAATAAAATATATGTACTGGTCAGTTTTATTTTACACATCCCATAGTAGGGTTGCCAGATTAATTTTTCTATTAATAGTTTAATTCAAGTTTGAACACTTGGCAAAAGACTGACGTGGGAAATAATGTGAATGTAATTTTGTTGAGCTTAATTGTGCTGACACATTGAATTCATTGTCTACTAACATCATTATCAATTGCATTTATCCTTCTTAAGCAGATAAAACACCAACATTCCAAAAGAACAATTTTGGAAGCCTCATTAGAGGTAGTCTCATCATAGAGAGTACTGACAACAATATAATATACAGAGTAAAATTACATGTATTAATTATCTAAGTATATATAATTACAACTATAATTTAATCAACCATAAAATGAAATTTATTGAAAACGAGAAATTTTGACTAAGGCCACATACGTCACTAAAATGTTTAAACAATATACATAGTATCTAGAGAGAAAATAAATTACAACTTGAAGTATAACTGGCTATCTTAAGTGAGATTGTGTTTTATTTTGAAACCTTTCAAAATCTCGTGATAGGAAGGATGGTTTCCAGTAAGTCAATTCTTTACAAAAACCCTTGAGTCTGGCATTATATTTAGATTTTGAAATGTCAGAAAACATTTAGAATACAACATCTATGCAATATAGTTTTAGAAAATAAATTGGCATGCGCATATCAAGTTTTAAAGTTATCAATAGAGGTCTACCTTTATGCCTATGGCTGTTTTCTTTGCTTCTGCTTTTAATTTGGTTGCTCGTAAAATAGGTTTGGTTTTTTTATAATCCTGTTTACCTAGAAAGAAATAGTTTCAGACAATGAGTAATGCTTATATGTAATTCAAGTTTAACAGTCATCTGAAATGTCAAGGAATGTTTAAATAGAGTAAAACAGAGGCACAGAGTTGCAAAGTCCTTCCCAGTGTGGTAAACGCAAACTTACCCACAAACAATCACTCAATGGTCAACTTTTCTTCTTCCCTTACTTTTCCCAGAAGATAATGGCAGACATTTTTATTTGATGCTCAGTGAATATCAAAACAGGTAAAAATTTATGTTCAAGAATAAGAAGTTTAAGCAAATAAATCTTTTGGAAGCATTTGAAAACAAATACATAAATAAGTATTGTGTAAGATCTTATTAACAGATAAAGTCAACTTTGTCTTCACAAGCGTAGAGTAACACCTCATTATAAATTTATTTCAGTATAGATACATTATTCAAAAAAATCAATGAGAAATATCTCCCAGTTTTCACTAGGTAAGAAACTAAAGAACAAATATGTAAACAACTTTCAGTGAACCGAATTTATTATAAAAATATGCATTCAACTTTTTCCCACTTAAGAGAGGACAGAAGAAATATGGCTAGATAAGCAATGTGGGAGAGATACATTTTGATACTAGTTTCAATCATCTCCACTACATTTCAGACCCTCAAATGAGCAGAACTGAATTTCTTTCACATGAATATCATTTGGTAACCCTACCCATGAGTAACAAAAGGAGTATTACACAGCCTGGGCAGAAAATAGACTTAACAGTAACAGCAACAAAAGCCTTCACTAAAATAATATACATTTTTTTAACCAAACTCTTGAAAAAGAATTCAGTCAAATGAGCCTTAAAAATAATAGTATATGTTATTCTGAGTGGGAGTTAACATATGACTGTGTAATCTATCTGATATTATTATTTTGCCTTGTTTTCATCTCATACTATCCAGTTCCTTTCCCAAACTTAATCTTACATTTCTTTTATCTAAATAATACAAATTCTAATTTTAATTTATCCATCTTCCTCACACTGAAATAAGTTAGAAAACAGTTGATGTAAAGTTTATCATAAAAATTTAATGTAGAATATATTTCTTAATGCATTTGTGAATGATTCAAAAGCACCTTTAAAATCGTACATAGATTTTTAGAATTCGAAATTGCAGAGAGAGGTGAGTCCATTACTCCCAAATGGATGGGAGTAATGAGAAAACATTGCATTTGTGTTCATGAGACCCATAAAAGTATTTGTCTGGTTGATGAGCTTTGTATTTTCTTTTTAAAGAAGTGTGTGTTCTTTCCTTAATTGCTATTGTGCAGCAGTAATTCTGTATCCATGAGCATGCAGAAGCTTAATAAATATTATTTGATAATGGGGTTTAATGATCCAGAAATGAGCCAATTGTAAAAATGTATATCAAATGATCTAAATTTGAATCATTTGAATACAGAAAAATATTACTCTGACCCATTTTAAATTAGCAACATTTAATTTTGATGAAAAAAATCTTGACAAGTGTTCACTCTGATTTCACATCTCAATAGTCAAACTATTCATATCATTATTCCTGCTGAGGCATAAACAGCTCAGAACAATGAAAATGGTGACACATCAAATGCCTTCACTGGGGTTATAGACCAAGTTTTTGATGATAATCTAAAAAGACAGTTGAAGATTATGGATTTAAAGCTAAAAAGTAATTTCTTGTTTTATACTGTAAATGCCCTAGATAATGTCTGGGTGCTACGGGGAAACAATGAACACATGAAAAAAGATGATATTAACCCGTGTTTTCATATAAAAATGCAATATTTTAAGTAATGTGTCTGCCAAACAACAGACTCAGATATACCTCTATGAGTCAAAGTTAAAGTACAAATGTATCATTCTACTTCAAGTGCCATATAACTCTGGGTTAGATAATGTATTCAATTTAAATTGCACTCTCATATTCTCTTAAAGAATATTTCTAGATTTATATTAAGTTAATATAAACATTTGAAACTGTATTTATGATAAAAAGATAGTGTTAAAAATTTTTGCACAACTGGTCCTTCTCCAAACGATGCATCTGTCATTAATTTAGTATTCTCCTGCTGACTATCATATCCAGAACTATACTTTGCAAAATGTGGTTTGGGTCTACCAAGTGAAAAATTTACAGGGGCATCTGCTAAGTTCTTTACAATTAATACCAGACCTTTTCACTGTACCCAGAGAGGTTTTCAACATTTGAATTTTATGGACTCGAAAAAGATACCTATGCCCACATGATTGTAAAAAATATAAAATACAGAAGCCCCTGATTTCTGAGTACTTAACCTAAAAATAACAACAACCTTCCCCCCAGAAAACCCAACCCCACATACAAATTTAGATAATCTAGATTTGTAGACTTTTTCTTCAAAACAACTGGGTCTGATTGTGGTTATAACAACATTAAATAACCAAAGTAGCTGTTTGATAGTTGGTCATTAAATCTTATATGGAGAGAAAACTTCATAATTCAAGTCCATGAAGCCAATCCTGAGCCTCAGTCATTTAGTTTCTCTATTCAC
The DNA here is from genome assembly GCF_000181295.1 of Otolemur garnettii. Lineage (NCBI taxonomy): Eukaryota > Metazoa > Chordata > Mammalia > Primates > Galagidae > Otolemur > Otolemur garnettii. The sequence continues at coordinate 33,197,786 of NW_003852399.1, read as the reverse complement.
AGTGACATGATTCATCTAATATTTTTGTATTTTTATTTCCTCTGATATGCTTTAATAAGCAGCTTTTCTCTTCATCTCCATGTTCATGATCGATTGATTTATGCTTTCTCTCTCTAATATAATTCTATAATATTGTATTATTTTCAAATAATAATAGTAAAATTGACTTGCTTTCTTTGGTATACATTTCTATAGATTTTAATGCATGTATAGACTCCTGTGACTACCACCTTATATAATTTGGATACAAAATAGTTCCATTACCCCCTAAACTTCCCATATGCTTTACTTTGTAGTTATCCCTCCTCCCATTCATAATTCCCAATAGCCATTTTTAGAGCTTTGCCCTTTCAATAATGTGGCAACAAAGTCACAACAGTTTATTTCATTCATTGTTAAGACTTTTGAGATTTCTCCAAATTGTATGTATCAGCTCATTCTTCTTTATTGCTGAGTAGTATTCCATTATCTAAAAGTATCAGGGTTTATTTATTAATTCATTCACCCATTAAAGTATATTTGGGTTATTTCCAGTGTCTGGCGAGAATTAGCAGAGCTGTTTGCTAAAAGCACAGGTGTACAGATTTTTGTGTGAATGTAAGTTCACTGCTAAGTCCATCCTGAGTCATGTGATAAATATATGTTTAATTTTGTGAAAAACAACCAAATCGTTTTCCAGAGAAGCTACCTCATTTTTCATTCCCACCAGCAATATATGAGAGTTCTGGTAACTGCATTGTCACTAGAATTTGGTACTGTTTTATCTAGATTATCTCATTTTTTAAAACTAAGTTTCATTCCTCGCACCAGTAATTAGAATTCTTTTTTTCATAGTTAGACTAAAACTTTTTCAGTATGGTTGATCTTTCTAAATTAACAAACTTTTGGTTTTGTTGACTTTTTTCTCATTTTTCTAGTCTCTGTTTTGTTTATTTCTGTCCCAATCTTTATGATTTCTTTTCTTTTACTTGGTTTGGGTTTAGTGTGCTCTTCATTCACTAGTTGATTTGGGAGGAAAGTTAGGTTACTGATTTGAAATCTTTATTTTGTGGTAATAGACTCATTAATAGGTATGAATGTCCACCTAAGTATTGCTTTAGCTACATCTCATAAGTTTTGAAATGTTATGTTTTGTTTTCACTCACCACAAAGTACTTATCTTGTGATTTCTTCTCTGATCTATTGGTTATTTAGAAGTATATTAGAAGTATATTATTTAGTAAACATGTAAGTTTATTATCTAAATTTCCTTATATTAGCAATTTATAATTTTATTCTGTTGTGTTAGAGATTTCAATTCTTTTAAATGTATTGAGAATTGTTTTATGGAATAAAATATGGTTTCTCCTGGATAATATTCCATGTACAGTTGAGATGAATATGTAGTGTGCTGCGGTTGTGTAGAGTGTTGTGCACATCTCCCTAGTTGATAGTGTTGTTCAAGCTTTCTATTTCCCTTTTGATCTTGTGCCTAGTGGTTCTATTACTGAAAAAAAATGAAATATTGAAGTATCTGACTATAATTTTCTGGTTATCTATTTAATTCTGTCAGTATTTTCTTGATATATTTTGAGGCCTCTATTGTTAAGTGTACATACAGTTATATTTGTTATACCTTCCAGGAGAACTGACCCTTTTATCATTATGATATATTCTTTGTTGCTGCAAAAATATTTTGTCTTAATGATTATTTTGTATAATACTATTAATATAGCCACCCCAGTCCTTTGGAGTTCTGTTCTCTTAGTGTATCCTTCCCCACTCTTTTATTTTCATACTATTTGGGTCTTACAACTGAAGTGAGTCTCTTTTCTTTTTCTGCCAATCTCTGCTTTTAAGTAGGGTCTTTAGTCTATTTACATTTAGTGCAGTTAACGATGAAGAAGGATTTATATTTGACATTTATTTGTTTTCTGTATCACGTTATTTTCTTTATCTTATACTGTCTCTTACAAAATATAAAAATACTTAAATAAATATTTTCTAGTATATTGCATTAATTTCCTCCTTCTACATTCTTGAACTATTTTCTTAATGTTATCCTTGGAAATTATAGTTAATACCTTGATTTAAAGGAATCTAGTTCGTATTAATTCCAATTTAAGTTCAATAATACACAAGACATTACTCTCACTTAGGAGGGATCCCTTTTCTCCCCCTGAGGAATGCTATGATTTTATACAAGTTATATATGTAAATATTATTAATCCATCAATAGAGTTTTGTAATTGTTGATTTATGTAGTTATCTTTTAAATCAGGAGAAGAAAAATTATACAAAATTTCACATATACTTCTTTTATATTTACCTATTAGTTACCTTTACTAGTGTTAATTTGTGTGTGTGTGTATTTGTAGATACTGTTTATTGCCTATTGGACTTTCATTTCAACCTGAAGAATTCCTTTTAGTATTTCTTGTAGGGCAAATCTGCTATTGACAAATTATTTCAGTTTTCTTTTTAAATCCAAGAATATCTTAATATCTCTGTTTTTGAATGGTAGAAGTGTTGGATATTAAATACTTGGTTGACAATCTTTTGTTATCAGCACATCAAAAGCAATGAGTCACTTTTGTTGCTTTCAAGATTTAGTCTTTATGCTTTAGTCAGTTTGGCTATGATACAGCTGTGTATGAATCTTCTCAAGTTTACTCCACTTGGAATTTGAGTTTCTTGAACACTATACATTCATATTTTCATCAAATTTGGAAGTTTTGGGTGATTATTTAAAAACAAAAATTTTCTGTCCTTTTCTTTCTCTCCCATTCTGGGACTCCTGTCATATATACATTGGTTTCCTTGATGGTATTGTTCTAAAGGTTTCTGTGGTTCTGTTCTTTTCTTATTTTCTTCATTCGTTCTTTCTTCTGCATGTTTCTCAGACTCCATAATATAAACTGACCTTTCTGTTTTTGTTCTCTTATTCTTTCTTTTGTCAGTTGAAATTGGCTGTGGAGCCTCTCTAAAATGTTTATATCAGTTATGATATTTTTCAACTCCAGAATTTCTACTTTATACATATATAGATACAAATATCTCTATACATATATAGATACATACATATTCATTTATATATGTATATAAGTGAGTGTGTATAACTCTCTAATGCTGTATTTGATAAAGTTTAATTGTCATATTTAATTCTTTACACTTGGTTTTCTTAAGTTTTGAATATATTTCAAATGGCTGATTAAAGTCTTTGTCCAGTAAATCAAATGTCTGACCTTCCTTAAGAACAGTTACTTTTATTGTTTTTTTGTGTATGTATGAATCATACTTTACTAATTCTCTGCACATTGAATAATTTTTCATTGAAAATTTAATCTATTTAAAAATATAATGTGGCAACTCTTCAAATCAGATCTCCCTTAGGGTTTTTTTTCTGAAGTTGTTTGTTCTTCTTTGGTAGTTGCTGTAGTCTTTTTTGTTTAGAGACTTTTCGGGACTAATTCTGTAAAGCCTGCATTCCTTGTCATGTGATCTCTGTGAAGTTTCTGGTCAGTAGTGGTCATCTGTTATGGTTTCAATATGTCCCTCTAAGCTCATGTGGTAGAAATTTAATGCCTATGACAACAGTGTTGAGACAGTAAAACTTTTAAGAGGAGATTAAATCATGGATAGATTAATGTCATTATTGCAGGAGTGGGTTAATTAATACAGGAATAAGTTCAAGATAAAGAGAATAAATTTGACCCCTTCCTTGTGCTCTTATGCATGCTCTTTTGCCCTTCCACCTTCCTTGCTGGCACGATGCATTAAGAAAGCCACAGACAGATATGGGCTCCTCACTCTTCGACTCACCAGCTTCCAAAACTATAAAAAATAAATCTTTATAAATCTCAATTATTTGTCATAGAATAACAAAATGGCCTAAGACAAAAATTGGTACCAATAAGTGGGTCTATTGCTACAACAAATAACTGCAATATAAAAAAGCTTTTGAAATGGGCAATGGCTAGAGGCTGGAACAGTTTGGTTTTGCTCATGTAGAGGCTGAAGATCAGCTAAAGGTGAGAGATTACAATCTTCTCACACCTCTACTGGGCAGGACATAGCCCAGCTCATGCATATGGTCTTCTAGATTCCCAGGAATCTTTATCATATCTTTTAAATATTCTATGGGTATCTCATTGCTCAGTTTTTGCTTTTAAGTTTCTTGGATAACCTCACATTTTGCCCCAACTAGTAATAATGACTCAGCAAGCTATGCTGTTAAACACTTATCACTGATTATTTTTATCAAATGACATGGGGTAAGTGACCTCTATAGCAGGCAAACAAAGATAAGTTTTGTGAAAGGGGCTTTTCAGTGAGCTGACAAACAGGTCAAAGAGTGACAGTTATTTTAGATTGGGGGGTTAGAGGTAGTTCCAAATACATTTCACCATTTCCAGGTACTGCGAGGCTGATGTTTTTCACAACTATTAGAGTTGCAAGGCTTAGAAGAGGAAGAGAGGATTAAGGCAAATTAAAAGACCATGAAGACTGCTATTCTTACTGAGATTCAGCATTTTTATTATTTGTTTTTAATAAACATTCCTTAGACTGTTGCAAGTTTTTAGCTAATTTCCAGATTTCTGAAAAAAAGTTGATTTTGGCAATTTTTACCAATCTCCTTGTTGATTTTGTATGGAAGCAGATTTTCAAAGGTCCTACTTTTAATATCATTATATTTGACGTGAATTTCTTATATGCACCCTATATTTGGGTCATTTTAGAAAATTTCAACCCCCAAATTTATCCTTTTATTAGTGTATTGAATCATTTACATCCAAAGAAACTATTGATATGTTTTTATTAATGTGTGCCATTTTGTAATTTCTTTTAGTTCCCTTTGATTTTAATCCTCTTTCACCTTTCATGCCTTTTTTGGAATACTTGAATATTTCTTAGTGTTCCATTTAAATTATGTTTTTGACTTTAACTATGTCTCTTAAAATAATGTTTTAATGGTTGCCTTAGAGATTCTAAAACACATACTTAACTTTTCAGAGTCTAATTCAAATTAGTTCAGTTTTACTCACTATCCTATTTTTAAACATGTTCTAAATTATGTTTAAAATTTTCACATATTTTTAAGTAGTTAACAACCCAATACATTTCACATTTCAATATAATAGAAATAAGCAGTGAATTGCTATCTCTATCAAAATTGAGTTTAGATTTTTACTTTGCTGTGCTTATTTTTGAAACATCTTGGAGATGCATCACTGATTAAGGCAGTCTTATTTAGAGAGTAGATTAGTAATAATTCAGGCCTTTAAAGGTCTGTAGCCAAAGAATCATTCAAGTGAATATACTATTGTAGTACAGTTGTGTTTTGCCTAATTAAATAGTAGGCAAAACATTGGTGTTCCTTCTGTAGGCTATCCGTACATATGCCTGTTATTCAGTTCTGAAATAAAATTTCCTATTACTCTTTTCTCACATTTTGTGATCAATTTAATTGAAGAATATCTTGAAATTGCTTGATGTACAATATTAAAAAGGTAATATTCTGAAGTGAAAAATAAAAAGGTATTTATTTTTTAATTATTTTCTTGTATTAATAAAATTTTCTTAATATGTGCAAAACCAAGTATAGAAATAGATGTATATTCAGTTGAAAACTAATGCATGAACACAGCAGACCAAGTGTCTGTTGTTACAAACCTTGAAAAAAAGACAGATAATAAACAAACAAAAATTGTTCAGTTTGTTAGGTGACTAAAAGCAAAAGGCAAATCATAAACAGAAAACGCATGTAGCTTTAGATAGGGTGGTTAGAGAAGTTTTTCCATAATTCTTCTTTCACTTGACCAGATTCTTGAATGAAGTTAAGAAGAGAAGCTTTATGGATATCTGGTGGAAACCATTTCAAATACTAGAAACATCAAAGTAATAAGATTCAAAAACATGAACTGTTACTAGAAGGCAATAAAGATTAAGATGCCAACAGAGTTTTTTAAAAAATCACTTCCTGGCCAGGTATAGTGGCTCATGCCTATAATCCTAACACTGTGGAAGGCCAAAATGGGAGGATCATCTGAGCTGAGGATTATGAGACCAGCCTGAGCTAGAGCGAGACCTCATCTCTAAAAATAGCTGGGCTTGTGGTGACCAGACTGAGCTAAAGGAAGGCCTCATCTCTCAAAATAGCCAGGCTTGTGGTGGGCGCCTTAGGAGGCTGAGGCAAGAGAATCAGCTGAGCCCAAGAGTTTGAGGTTGCTGTGAGCTATGATGCTACAGCACCCTACTGAGGGTGTCAAAATGAGACTCTGTCTCAAAAAACAAACAAACAAACAAACAAAAAACTCAATTTCTAATAGCAGTCTCAGTAGTTCAGAACAGACCATATGTTCATCTCCCAATTTCTGAGTCCAGAGTCTCAAATGATAACCTTGGAAATAGAATTTCCAGCTTGATTCCCTGGTATGTGATATAAGAGCTTTTGTTAGTAAAAATGAAGTAGAAATATTACTCTTCTTCCTTACTAAAATGGTAAATTAAAGGCCATGTACACTCCTGGAGAAATTTCAGTGTTTGACAATGTCATAAAAAACTTTAAATATACAGTCACAGTGATTATTTTCACAGACCTGTTTATTTCTTCACTGTGATTAGTGGGTCATGATAAGTGAATACTATTAAAAATTGAAACTTAAAATAGAAATTTCTAATTGTAGCAACTAATAAAGTCCTTAGCACATGATCACAGATAATTAATCAATGAATTTTTCCAAGCTGTGATTACAGATACTACAAGAGGGAACTTTACCAGAAGAAAGAGCAATATACTTATGGTCCTACCGCACAAGTACATCAATTCTCCATTTCAGTGTTACAATCTGATTGTCACAAAGTTTAACTGGTTCACCACCCCACAATAAATCACAATGACAAAGATATGACAAAAGCGTTCAATAAGACATGGACAGCATCCGAGATGCTGCATTCAGATATGTGAATAAAAGGGGAAAGAATGAACATTTATGTCAAAAGAGTCTTGCTACCTAAATCTGACTCACAGACATCCACTGAGTTAGAGCACGTCAGGATTATTTTCCAAAAGTACAGGTCAACTTGCACCCTCTATTTACCATTAAGGAAGGAGTGTAGATTTAACTTTCTAAAAAATGAAAATGACCTGAGTATTACTTAATAATGCCAAGCATCCATCTACAAGACAACATTTCTTTTTTTTTTTTTCTTTTTAAGAGACAGAGTCTCTCTTTATAGCCCTCGGTAGCAACCTCCAACTCCTGGGCTTAGATGATTCTCTTGCCTCAGCCTCCCTAGTAGCTGGGACTAAAGGCGCCCACACAATGCCCAGCTATATTTTGTTGTTGTTGTTGTTGTTGTAGTTTGGCCGGGGCCAGGTTTGAACCTGCCACCCTCAGTATATGGGGCCAGTGCCCTACTCACTGAGTCACAGGCGCTGCCCAAGACAACATTCTTTTACTAGGTATATATTATAGAGAAACTCTTGTGCAGGTAAATTGATGAACAAATATGTCTGAAAATATTCACAGAAGCAATACCCATAATAGCATTCATAGAAAAAGAAGAAACTGAGAAAGATCTAATTGTTTAAAACCAGAATAGATCAAAGAAATACCAGTTTACAGAAATATCAAATGTTGTAAAGCACAGAATATAAATGAATTCTATCAACATTCATAAACAATAATAAAACTGTAAACTATGATGCCTTGTGGAAAGCAAATTACATAATTTGTAATTTGCACCATAATTTCATTTATATAAAGTTTACTAGTACAAACTAATAAAACTAAATAATATATTGTTTGACATAAATATAAATGGCAAATATATGAAGAGAATTAATACAAAACTATGATCTGGGTTATTTCTCAGAAACATAGATGGTGTTGCCACCAGGAAAAGGTATTTCAGAGCTGCTTAGCTATTGGTGTTAGCTATATGTTGAATTTTTAACCTGGATGATGGATACATGGTTGTTCATGCTATTGTTGTTTTTTAATCTATATTACATATTTTATACATGTAAAGGACCTGAAAAATTGCTAGTATTGAGTAGGATAGGAGAAAAAAAAGGTTTTCCAGAAGATTGCTGTGCAAGCTACTTTACCTCTTGTAGCTTATGACATGGCAGAGTTAATGAAGCTTGAAGTGCTCTTAGCTGAGACATAGAAGCAAGCCTTTATTAGGTCTCAATAAAAAAAAAAGAAGAAGAAGAAGAAGTGGCAATCTCTAGGGTTTGGGGGCAGTGCCATACCTCAGCAAATAACAGCTGCTAAGAAACAGTTCCTGAATTGTTACCAAACTCTGATGGAGACTGACTACCTGATCATGGGATTCAAAACCATCTGGCTGAGCTACCAGTCAAGAATTAAAGGTTATATAGTTTAACAAACCATAACTCTAGGTGCATTATTTTAACATTTAAAAACATTTGTAAATTGTTCTTTATAATATTCTGACACCAGCTAGAAGTAGCTTGTTATGTTGTAACTGTCATTGGAGGTAAACTTAAAGGACAATGAAAAAAGGAAGTCTTCTATGGCCATTATTTGAGTAATATATTGTGCTGTACAGTTTACCTGGAAAGAGAGGTAAACTAAAAAAAGACACAATACTAGTACTCCTGAATCAGAAGCTGAGCCACAACTCAGGCAGTTCAGATTCTCCTTACCTATAGACAAACTGGTGAAAGGGGAAATCATAGTATTTGCTGGAGTAACTTATGCTGGTTATCAAGGTCTGCAGAAATGATCTGTGAAAATACAGGGAATGCCAAAAGGAATATGGGAAGATGTGAAGGAACTCCTGGGTTAACTCATGGACTACTACAAGCAACATAAAATTTAATAAAAATTTCCATAAAGCTTTATAACTAGGAGAGTTTTCAGAAAGAAACATTTGGGTTACCCTCCAAAGGCAAAAACTCTCAGCAAACTAAGATGTTTTCTAGGGACAAGACTATCTAAAATAAATATTGGAAGAGGGAGTTCATAAATTACAAGTATTATGACCAACTAGAGAACTGATAAATTGTAACCTGAACACACATTTCTTTGCTTCCTCATTGAATAAAATATTCATCCTCACTATATAACCAATTTCCCTGTAAAGTCACTATTATCAAAATTTTTAACATATTTCTTTCTTTCTTTTAGGCTGGATCACCATAGAACAAAAAGAAAGCTAAATGTCCCTTAAAATTTTGGACTTAAAGAACAGCAGACTAGGCTTGGTTGGGACATACAATGTCTGTACAGAAGTATCCAGCCCGTTGTTCATTTAATGAGAAGGGTTTGCACAACATTAATATAACCTGCCATGCAAGGAGAGTGGATTGGCATGCATGCATGCCTGAACAATCATGACTCCACTGTACTAGTCAGTGGGGCACTAGATGCTGTTGAGTAAGCATGTGTACTGTGTGGCTGACACATTCAACATGACTAAATAAGAAGAATCTGCATCAGATTTTGCATTAAGCTTATATATTCCTCCATGAAAACTATTTGGATAATTCACAAGGCTTTGGGGGATGATGCAATGAGTGCAGCACAAATGCTTCAAAGATGGTTGAGAATCTGTTGAAAAGGTCCATGTTCTGAAAGGCCTGTAACAAATAGAACACCTGAGAATGTTGAACATTGGGCTGCAATTGACAAAGATTAGCAATTGACAGTGTAAGAACTAGACACTGATCTGAGGATTCCAAAAACCCTTGTGTTTGAGATGTTGACACAGGATCTTGGCATGAAAGGAATCATGGCAAAATTTGTTCCATGGCTTCTGCTACCAATGGAACATCATGCTGCATTTGCTAATGACTTGCTTCAAACTGCTACCAATGAACAAGACTTCCTAGAAGGTTATAATGGAGATGAGTTGTGGTTCTACAGCTGTGATCCAGAAATGTAGGCCCAGTCATCCCAAAGGAAGTTGTCTGCTTCTCCACACCTGAAGAAGGTGCAGCAAAGTCATAGCAAGATGAAGACATGTTAATTGTGTTTTTTGATTGGGAAGGTGTTGTCCATCATGAACACACTCCTCTAGGCCACACAATTAATAAGGAGCACTACCTGAATTTTCTTCATGAGTTGAGAGATGCAATGCAATAAAAACTTCTGCAGCTATGGGCAGCTTCACAACAAAGCACCTGCTCAGACATCATGTCTCCTGCCAAGTTTTTCTTTCTTTCTTTCTTTTTTTTCTTTTTTCTTTTTTCTTTTTTCTTTTTTTTTTTTTGGAAACATCAATTACGCAGGTGATTGGCCCCTTCAGAGTCCAAATTTGGGACATTATGACTTCTGGCTTTTCCCCAAATTAAAATTACCTTTGAAAGGGAAGAGATTTCAGACAGTTGATGAGATTTCAGGAAAATAAGACAAGACAGTTTATGGCAATTCCACCACAGAGTTTTGTAGAAATTTTTGAATAGTGGAAGAGACACTGGTAGAGTTGCATGAGGGACCAAGGTGACTACTTTGAAGTGGACTGAGACATCATTGTTCTATGTGCAATGCTTCTTATATTGTGGTTTTCAATAAATGTCTCCATTTTTCATGTTACATGGTTGGACATAACTTTCCAGACAGATCTCATATATCTGGGAAGCTGTTAAGAATGCTGGGGATATCCTTAGACCCTGTTCAGAAGTATTTTCATTATAAATGACCAGTCCATCTTGCAATAACATTAAAATAGGAGAGAGAGAAATTGAGATGGATTAGTTGATTAGGGGAGATTAGGGAAGCACAATGATTTTGCTGGGATTGGCATAAATGGGAGTCTTGATCGTAAAGGAGTTTCTCTTTCCATCACTACTATCTATTTCTTGTCTTCCCATGGAATCATGGCTATTTACCATCTATGGCTCACATCTTATGAAGTTAAGACCAAAGTGAAATGGATATACTTCCCAGGGATCATTTTAATCATCCTTATCATACTCCTAAAAGATTACCTTTGTGATTGGTTTCTTCCAAGTACAGAAGACTAAAAATCACCTAATAGTGTGTATAGCTCTCAATTCAAACAACTTTAGCAAACCAAATTAGTTTATCACTGCTCGCTTCTGTTAAATATACACTTAAAAGATATACTTCAAAACTGGTGGTATATGATCAACAGAATTGCCTGCTTCATATCTTAAACACGGATTATGTGTATCAATTAACAAAATCATATTTAAAAACTAAATATTAATTCAAAAGAACATCCAAATTAAACCTGGAATTTCTGGTAGCAAAATGGCAGCACATAAATTTACAATTTGCATATCTACATAGACAATCTATAATATCCACTTTTAAGCAAAATACTTTAAAAATTATTTAAATTATAATTTCTACCTTTTAAGCAAAATATTTAAAAATAATTTTAAGTTATAAATTCTTTTTCTTATATATTCAGTATAAAGAAAGATACTTAACTTTTGAATGAGCAATGTCCCTAAAAAGAACTATATATTTAGGCAGATACAAAATATATCTGTTAAAACATAACACAGATACAAAATATATATGTGATAAAGGTCAGAAGTATTTTAATACTAAATATTATCATTTACCATTCTTGATATTATATCTTTTTAGAGAAAGATACAGTAATTCAGATGCTCACTTAATTGAGTATAAAATGCTATTTATGTAAAGAATTCTTTCATATTTAAAACAATAGTCATTTTTAACTATGATGTTTTATATGAAAGTTTCCTTAGTTTAATAAAAGAATAAATTACTTAACTGCTTTTGGCTCCTTACTGTTCAATTCCTTACCCTTGCACAGAAACAAGACTGCATATTGCCCTTTGTTGATATTGCTGCCCAAGCTCATTATCATGTGAATATCTGGTTATTGTTTTATAAATGTTCATTTTCCAGAAGCTCACAGTTTTTTTCTTTCCCAACAGTCGACTTTACACTAGCCACACTCATTATCATCATGTGGCAGTACTGCTCTTCCTCTGCCTTTGCTGCTTTAAAAATTAATGCACTGTTATTTTCTGAATACTGCATAAGCTGCTTATGAGTACATTATGCTATCAAGCAAGCACATGCAGAAAAGCTTCCTAAACTGTTATTCTTTCAATGAAAATACAGCTGGTTCTGCTTCAAAGGCACATCTTTTCACCTGCAAATGGACTTGCTCCTACACTTATTCCTCAATTCATTGTCTTTTATTTGTGTCTGGAAATCTTTAATTGCCTTTAATTAGAAAAAAGTAAATTTAGTGCTTTAATCTTGCAAATACATTCAATCATAATTCTGTCTGGGATGAATACCAAGTTCTATTCACTGTCTGATCTCTATAACAAAGATATATAATTTATTGTCCATTTATATAGACCATACCAATTAAGATACAATAGAAAAGCAGAGAGATAAGAGTCAAAATATTTGAAAAGAAAAATTTGCAATCTAAATTTAATTACTCAAATGAATTATTGGAAGATGAGTTATTTACAGCATGCCAAAAATACCAACAAATAATCTTTGCTAATCAACAATAAAGACTTTTGTATTTCCTTCAACATTTTTAGAATAATTTCTCATCAACTGCTTCAAATCCTTCCTTTCCTTCCTCAAAAAGCAAAACACTACTTGGAATCTTACTTTTCCTGCATTACCAAAGTTACTCAAAAAGTAATACAATTCATCATATAAAGTAATTTCTCAACTATTATATTCATACTATCTTTTAATTATAAACTATATCACAAACTGTAACAGTATTAGGCTTATTATAAAACTAGCATCAATAGAGTTGTTAGGGGAATCTTATAGCAAACTCCAGTAGCTATGCAGGTAAACAAATGGTCTGCACTTTGATACCTTTAAGATGAATAAAAAAAATTACAAGTGCTCAAAGGAAAATAAGTAAAAATAATCTATCAAATGGATACAATGAAAATTATTATGGAGCCAGGGCTGGGTGTGGTGGCTCACGCCTGTAATCCTAGCACTCTGGGAGGCTGAGGTGGGTGGATTGCTTGAGCTCAGGAGGTGGAGACCAGCCTGAGCTAGAGTAAGACCTCATCTCTAAAGATAGCCAGGCAATGTGGTCGGCACCTATAGTCCCAGCAACTTGGAAGGCTGAGGCAAGAGGATCCCAAGAGTGAGTTATGATACCATAGCACTCTACCTGGGATGACAAAGTGAAGCTTTGTCTCAAAAAAAAAATAATAATAATAATTATTTCAGAACCAGAAATAATAAAAAAAAATGGATCTAGTGGATTACTACCAGCATAGTGCACAGTTTATTTAACCAAACATACAAAATGCTGCCATATACTTCTTTTTTTTTAAAAAAAAAAGAAAGGGAAATATTATTTATAAAAAGAAAATAGGAAAAAGTACTTTTCTCAAAACTACATAGAGATATCTGGAATATGAACAGCAAGTTGGTAAATTAATCCTTAAATGTGAAAATATTATGCAAGCTTTTAAATTATGCCATAGAGAAAAGTCAAATAAATAGCTTTTCAATGCTTAGACAGAACACTTTGACTCTAACTATATAGTACAAAGGACACATCACCATTTAACACCACTGTAAGTGCCACGAAACAAACACTACATAGTAAGCTTTGGGCAGACACAACGATAAGCCAATAAGCTTATTGTTGTTCATGAGATACAAATTAATTTCCTAGAAAATTACATTAAAATGCCAACCAAGCTGTAAGTTACACATGGAGGGGAAATATAATTAATCAGAAGACATTATAAATTAAATCAAATGTTAATTTGCACTTAGCAACAAAGAATCAACAAATATTAAGGAAACTTCTATGTACAAGGTACCCTTGGTGAAGTAGAAAAGTAAAGTCAAAGGAAAATAACAGAAAGAATATCAGGGAAGACAAATCACTAGCTTAAAAGTTAAACTACATGTTTCAGTAAGTTTTCAAGTTAGTTAAAGATACTGTTATTATTTCAAGAGAAATGATAGAATATGCCTTATGATTAACATAAACATATTAAATTAAACAAAGGGTATGTTAAATTTTAATTTGCTGATAATTAAGAAAGTTTCTTCATTGATTACTTAAGTAAATATTTATTAAATACCTTCTATGAATATCATCAGAGATGCTAAAAAAAATTCCATCTTTAAGAATACTTAAATTCCAACAAATGTATTTATACATGAAAGACAAAATAGAGTAATCACATATAAGAGTTAAAAATCTTTTATATTGATTAATATAAATAAAGGTATTAACATACTTTACATTTAGCTAATTTAAATATGCCACAAAAATGTGAGGAAATCCTTTCTCCTAAAAAATGAGAAAGGAAAGAAGAGAATGAATGGAAAACATTAGTGATAATAAGAAGAATGAAAACAAAAGGATAGTCCAAAATTTTCAGGATGAAAAGTTAGCATGGAAATTAGCAAGAAAAAGTCACAACAAACAAAAAAAATACAAATGAAATTGTTAAAAAAAATCATTTTTCATTCACAGTAAATGATAACAGATACAGGATTAAACTGCTTAAATTAAAACAAATATTCTTAAGTTATATTAAAATAAAATGTTGAATTACAGATAAAATAAATGAATAGGAAAAAATAAGAATACTAAAGACTAATATTTTACTAATATCAGTAAATAAACAAAAGAATGCAAATAAAAATTTCACAAAAACTTTATAAAGGTCATTATTTAGTACAAGGGGGTATTATCATAAACATATATCAATTTACAAATCAAAGCAATAAAAATATAGCCTCAAGATGTATAAGGCAAAAAGTGATAAAACAGAATCACAAGAATTAAAAACTCAATAATCAAGAGATTTGTATTCTACCTTCTCAAGAAAATGACAGCTAAGACATATATAAAAGACAACAGAAATTTGAAAACCCTAACTACCATTAGTGGTACTGCATACAAATATTAGAGAATAACTATTTCTTTCAAGCACAGAGAGAATAATAACAAAATTGACCATATACTAAGCCATAGCAGAAAGCTTAATATCACAAACTAATATGACACAAAAAATATTCTCTGAACTAAAGACAAGGTTAAAAATCAATATAAAAAGCAGTAAAAGTACAGATATTTTATTTGTTAGTAAAGTTGTTACCTGCTTAAACTAATTTTATGTAAGATCGATGGTATAACCAACCACAAAGAAAATCTAATAGTAGATACAAAAAAGATAAAGATCAAAATATAGTACTGCAGAAAATCATAAAATTGCAAAAAAAAAAAAAGGCAGGAAGAGACAGAGAGAGGAACAAAAGAACTATAAGACATACAAAAAACAATTAACAAAATAACAGTGGATCCTACCTATCAATAATTACTTTCAATGTGAATGGATTAAACTCACCAATAAAAGATACAGAGTGATCCAATGGATTTTAAAGAGACAAGTATATGCTGTTTATAAGAAATTCAATTTATATTTAATGACACACATAGGCTAAAATTTAGTAAAGAGATGGAAAAAGATATTTCATGCAAGCAGTAATCATAAGCTCCGTATGTGGCTCATATCTAACAACATAGATTTTTAAGTCAAAATTGTCACTAGAGAAAAAGGTCATTACATAATGCATAATGATAAATAAGCTCAACAGGAAGTCTAATAATTATGAATATATCTGTATGCACTCAACATCAGAGTACTTAATTATGTAAAGAAAATATTCACGGAATGGAAGAAATAGAAAGCAGTACAATAATAATAGGAGACTGCAAAGACGAATTGAATTCTAAGAATAATAAAAAGATATGGAGAAACAGAAACCTTTATTCACTGATAGTAGACTGTAAAATAGTACAACCACTTTAGAGAGCAATTTAGAAACATCTAGCAAAACTGAAAATGGACATATCCTGTTATACAACAATATAATTTGTGGTATTCACCCTAAAGAAGAGGAAAAAAAGAAACTAAGGTAATATTTTAAGAAACCGTGGCTAAGAATTTTCTTAGTACATATTAAGGAAAGAAATCCACAATAAGAAGACCAGAAAATCCCAAGGAGTATAAACGAAGTGAAATCTATTCCTAGATTCACTACAGTAAACTGCAGAAATTCAAAGACACAGAAAATCTTAAAAAGGGATAGGAAAGAAAAGACTGAATTGCCTTCAAGAAGCAGCATTTAGACATTTACCAGCAGTGAAAATAATAGCCAAATGTAATGGAATCATTATATGTTGAAAGAATACAGAATGAAAATAACAAAACCTGCCAAATGAGAACTCTATAGAAAGAGAAAGCATGTTTCAGTAATAAAGATAAAATAAATTCAATGATGTAAAAGAAAAAGAAATTCCACATAGAAAGTTTCAATGTAAAAGGGAGAAAATGGTAAATATGCATATAAGTATAAATGAATTTTGACTGAAGAAACTATAATAGTATCTGAGGAGAATTAAAAATAGAATTAAGATATATAAGAAGCCTCTTTTACCCTTCATATTCCTAGAATAAAGCAGGGGTAGCTGACATACTCGTGTGCTCTTATGCTACCAACTCCATGAACTTAGACGTTAAGACTTTATCAGTGCATCTTTGAATACCTAATATAGTTGTGGGTCACAAGAAAGCACTGTAGTGAAATCAGTCTGTGGTCAACTTTTTGGAATCCAGTCCTGCTGTACCTCTTTCCAATTGTAGAATCTTAAAAAAGTTCTTTAAACCATCTCTGTTAAGGTTTCCTTAACTATAACAATGGAAATACTAATAGCTCCTATACCCCAGGACTACTGCGAGGACTAAATAATACATGCCTGGCACAAGATGCTTACTAATTGTTACCTTCTTTCTATTATATAAGAAATAGAGGTTTACAAGAAAATTGACTGCATCTTTATATGATTTACCTAGCACATATAAATATTATTTGGTTTGATATGCTTAATAATGTCTATGTGTAAAATATTTCAATTATGTTAAAAGTTTTTAACTCTTTTTGCTTCCCATTTTGAAATAATTTATGTCTAGCATAATACATGTAATATTAGCTAATCTCATACTATATTTAAGAAGTATTTCTGTAGAAATGATGAGACTCAAACCAATTTATTTTCCTTTATAGTCAGTAATATTTCAGAATATGCAATTTCCTTACTTCACTGCCTTAAAGGTGAAAAAGTATTTTATCTTTGTTTACTATACATTTCAAGACCATGTTACAATAATAAAATAGTGTCAGTTAAATGTGAAAATTCTGTATCTACAAGGTGTTTTCAGTCACAACATAAGTCCATTTTGATTCTCACCTTAGCAAAGAATATTTGTAAAGAAAGACTTTTGTGACATAAATCACTGTCATTTAGTACACAGTTGAAAAAGCAAAACTTTTAGTAGAAGATAAATATTAAAAGAAATTTTAAAATCATCATTCTAAAAATGGCTTTGGTTTTGCCAAATACAGTTACTAACTGACTAAACAAAATTTATATAAATAAGATTTAGTAGCAAGGGGACATTACACACATACAATGCTACTATTCTTTGTGAAAGTTTATTAGCAAATTAAATTAGTTTACTAATAACTTTAATAATAAAAAAACTATGATTTTCAGTTCATCGACTGTTTACAATTTTTTAAACCATGAATATACTACATTTTTCTCAAAAAATGTGGTAGTAGGATATTGACATTTTATAAATTGGGGGACTACATTTGCGAGGTAGTGCACATATATAGGTAATGTTTTACATATACTCCATATGTCCTTGGAAAGAAAACCCTGCACAGAGAGCATAAAGTAAAAACAGGTAAGCTTCCTATTATCTTCTGTGTTGATGAGTGGTCATCCTCTAACCCACCATTTTACTAAGGTTATACTTCTTCAAGGTCCAAGTCTTAATTTCATCTCCAAAGCTTTATCCATGGTCTCCCACAAACCACCACCTATGACCCCCCGAGAGATCTCTTACTATTTTCTGAGCTCATCTCTCCATTTGAAAGAACACTTGTTTTATTTTATTTAGCATAGTTACATTAAAAGAGAATTGTAAGGTTATCAAATTATTTCCATTAAGAGTCAATAGAATTAAAAGTTTGTACATGGATAAAACAAAATTAATAGATGATAATATCCAAAAATACTGTATAAAAGTATCTAACCTCAAGAATAAAAATAGTTTTTGTTTTTTTAATATTAATAAAAATATAAAAGCATTGAAAAATCATAAGCACATGAAGTTTATATCTTCACTAGTAACAAGGTTACATTTACCTTTTGCTCCCATAAAACTTTATAAAATTTTTCTTTACTCGTGGATTAGAGAAAATTTTTTTTCCTAATATCATGCATAATTGCTTTTTTCTTTATCTTAATTCATAGGAGTATACTTCAGAGGATTTATTGCTTACCAATTTGCTTTCTATACTGTTCAACAGGAAGTTTGATAGTGGAAGCATCTTTTTTACCCATCTTTGATCTCCAAAATCCTTGCTGAAAGGAGAGAAAACAATTATGAAATCCTTAAAAAAAAAAAAAAAAACTATCTACAACTTCAGGAATTATTCCATAATATTCATTTTTAAAATAACAGGTAAAAAATAACTTCAACTTATTCCTGTTAGATACCCATAAAGAATGCAAACTTATTTCAAATAAATTACCAAGGATACACTGGCTGGTAATTAAATTTCCCAATCATTTGTTCTTGGTAACATTCATTTTATCAAGTACCATCAATGCTCAATTAAACCATCCTGTTAGAGAATATTATCTGTAAATTTGAAAATCTCGTACTATTTATTCAGCTAGGTTGGGGCTGTAGGTGAGCTACTGGCAGCATGCATCTTTCCAATTACCTACTATGTTACACAAAATGTAAAGCTGAAGTTTGAACCTCATCTTTTTGTATTTTGTTTTCAAAAGCCTAACATATGGAAACAGTATCAATGGAATTTAGTTCTAATTCTTCCCCACTTAATGTAAACAAGTACCACTTTTAATATTCTATCTTGGCTCAGTGCCCGAAGCACAGTGGTTACGGCGCCAGGCACATACACTGAGGTTGGCGGGTTCGAACCCAGCCTGGCCAGCTAAACAACAATGGCAACAACAACAACAACAAAATAGCCGGGTGTTGTGGCAAGTGCCTGTAGTTCCAGTTACTTGGGAGGCTGAGGTAAGAGAATCGCTTAAGCCTTAAGTCTGAGGTTGCTGTGAGCTTTGACACCAGGGCACTTTACCGAGGGCAACAGAGTGGGACTCTGTCTCAAAATTATAATAATAATAATAATTATAATATTCTATCTTTTCGTATGAATTATTAAGTAATTACAAAGCACCAAGATGCCAGCCCTTTCACAGGGTCACTTCCCTCACCATAGACCTGAGATGAGACAGCAGGCGCCATATTGCTTCTTCATAATCTATTTTTTAAATTGATGTAGTGGGTAGCCCAATAGTCACCATACATAAGGAAAATGGAAAATTGCAGCTAAATGTATCTTTTTTTCCCAAAATAATCATTAATAGATTTTACAAACAGGTGGCCAACATCTATAAAAATTTGTAATGAATATTTTATAAATGAAGATACATTTAACTACTAATTCCCAATTTCCATGTGCATGGTGACTTTTGGGACATCTATACAATATTGTGAATATTTCAGGAATACATGTGATATTTTGGTACTTGTATAGAATGTGCAATGACCAAATTAGAGTAATTGGGATATCCACCATCTATATTTTCTATGTACTTCATATTAGGAACTTTACAAATCATTTCCAGCTATTTTTAAATACATAATAAATTATTAACTATAATTTTTCTATGGTGCTACGAAATACTATTGCTTATTCCTTCCACCTAACTGTACTTTTGTATCCCTTAACCAACTTCTCTTCATTCCTTCTTCCACACTTCTCTTCTCAGGCTCTGGTAACCCCTATTCCACTCTACCTCCAGGGGACCTACTTTTTTAGCTCTTGTGGGTGACCATGTAATATTTGCCTGTGTCTGAATTTTTTTAACTTAAAAAATGACAAATAAATTAAGTCTTCATCTCTAATAAACCACATGGTTATTATGTCTAGGATAGCACATCTCGAAAAATTTTAGAAATAAAACCAAGACATCACCTAATTCTACAGTCTTACTCGCTAAAATTCAAAACATTAAAAATAATTTTGTCATGACAAATATAATAAAAAATCAATGCTATAACATATTCATGTAGAAATTCCATTTGCATAGTGGTTTGCATTTATTAGTCGTAAAGAGTCAAACTATTTTAACGTCACTTGTGTGGGTCTAGAAAAAATATCACTTCATATTAGGAGAGAAGCTAAAGTGAATAAAAATACAAGATAGTCCCTGTTTAATTTAGTTTTGTTCTTTAACTTTCTCTAATATGCTTAAAAATGTAAAAAGCAAATCACTAAGGCTATTTCCCAAAATGGTTGCTATGCCTCTCCCAGTTCCTTCCTGGTCATTCAATCGATATCCCAACAGAGATAACACTTTAGAGGCCAATATTTTATTCATTCACTATCTGTAGCAAATAAAAATATATGGGAGCTATGAAGAATATCTTATCACCAAAGTAAAATGAGTTTTACTTATTTATACATGTGTTTAACATAATAAAATTATACTTAAAAAATGAAATTTTTAAAGGAGCCTAACTTTTGAACAAACACATTTTATATGTATAATAATCTCTGAAAATAAAAATACCTTAAAAGAATTTCAACCACAGAAATACTTTAAAGAGAAAATGGTTTGAAATTTGTGTTCTTATCATTTAATGTTTTAATAATAGTTAATCAAAAAGTTCAAAAATTTAAACTTCATTCTTATGTTTAAAATCATTATATTCTATTCTTTAAGCAAAACAGCATTTTACGAAATAATAAAACAAAAAAAATGCCTACAGAACACACACTTACACAGATTACTTACATTTTATTAGCTGCAACTAACACAAAAAGATAGAAAATATTTTACCTTCGTAAAAAACACATTGAATCCATTTTAAATAATCAAAAGAGATACCCATTCATCTGTACAGTGCAATTGCCAATGCTTCAGACATCTAGAACCTTTAAAACATTGTGACTTTTCTTTGTTCTTCAAAGCCTTGCAGTAATCATCATTCATTTCTATTGCTTTGATGGTTAGATACAAACTCTTAAGAAATCCAGGGAGACATTAGCACATCCAGTCGCAATTTCTAATAAGACAGCTATTTGCATACAAGATCAGCCACAATTTAAAATGTGTTGTGATAGATGCGGAAAGGGAATAACAGATTTATATTAGCATGTACAATACCAAGATTGTTTTCACAATTTAATTCCTTGGAGATTATGTCTCATCACCTTCTTTTAGAAAGAACATTGCATTCCCCGAGGAACTAACTTGCTCCGAGACCCAGCTAAACTAAAATATGGATTAATAAGATAATATTTATTATTTATGAATTTTGCTGTAGGAATGATTTCAGATTAAATCATCAGAGAAGTTTTCAACATTCTTGAAACTTGATAACACATATTTAAGGAAGAAAAAATGCTAATTTTATTTAATACCTAAATTGCATATTAAAATAATTCATAGTTAATTTTCCATCTAATTAAAACTTTACAGTATTTAGAGCTTTTAAGATTAAAGATAGCATTTTTAATGTGCATTCTTAACCTAAATTTTGCACAGTGATTTTGCCACCTGCATTTTTAAGCATAATATTTGACCTCTAAAAAAAACCAAAGGTAGTTTATAGTCTACTACATTCTGACCAAGTTATTTTATTGTTCATTTATATCTTTTTATGAAATCCAGAAAAAACACATAAAGAAATAAGAAACTTGAATATGAACACATAAAGAAATAAGAAACTTCACATATGTCTCTGCTTCCAGAAAAAGCATTAAATCCAGATAGTGACATTTAATACATATCAAAACACAGGTTATTAAAAAATCCAACCCATGACCACCAAAAATATAATTAGTACAGTTTTTAAGGCTAAAAGAAGGAACTCTCCCTGAGGAAAATCTTAAGTAAGCATAAAATTATAATCAAGCAAAAAAGATATTTATGTATGTCTGGATTACAACTGAGAAACAATCACAGTAATACTACCTTATGCTATTATAGTTGCTGGGATATAATAATAAACAGAAACTAGACATTTGTTTCTCATCTTAGGCCACATTCACTATTCCTAGAGTATTAAAAATTCAAAGTTGTTCACGCAATATACTAATATACTTTAGTCACCCAGGTGGTGCTTTTCTAGAGAAAGCAAAATCCTTAGCATAAAGAATTATTAAGGTTGAGTTTATCATTTGTTCCCATTGCATATGCCAATGCGCCATCAAATTCAGCTTTTAGTTCCATGATTTTCACAAGCTCATTCACATTTTCACGAATTTACTCATGTTCTACAATTTGTTTTCAATGTCCTTTTAGTATATCCCCACTTATAGAACCTACATTATAATATATACAATGGGTCATTTCCACTGAGTGATTATCCAGAACCTGCCTAAGAGGCATGATTCATAATTCAAATCTCTGGAAATAATTCTCCACACTTAAGGAAATAAAGAAAAAATAGGTAGTTTGAAAGACTATCACAGTGTGAAGGAGATAATATATACTATTATATTTAATATAAAATTAATATTATGTAAATAATATTAATTACTTCTATTAAATAATTATATTTATTAATATTTACATGCATAATATTATAATAAACAATATTAACACAAGTAAATGTGATGAGGAACAATTCTTATTGTATAAAACTGGAGAGCAAAACACTGATCTTTCTGACATTTTCAGAGATCACAGAGACCAGTTCACCTCGACTTTGCCAAATTGATTTCCATCATAGGTATATAAGAAGTATCTAGAGGGCAGTGCCTGTGGCTCGAAGGAGTAGGGTGCCAGCCCCCTATGCCAGAGTTGGTGGGTTCAAACCCAGCCCCAGCCAAAAACCACACATACACAAAAGAAGTATCTAGAAATTTAAATATGTGAAGGGATGATTTCTACAATCCTGATCATTTCCCATCATTAATATAAAAAATTACAAGAAAATTAATGACCAGACAGTTTTCTGCATAAACCCAAGAAGTCATGCTCTAGGAAAGAAACCTTAGTACATGGAACTCACCTTTCAGCCAAACTATAAAAGGAAAACAAACACAGTATCAACAAATAGTGCTAAACCAACTATATGTCCTCATGACAGACAAAATAAACCAATCAAAAATACTTGACATCATCTCACACGATAGAGGTCAACTGAAGACAATCATAGACATAAACAAAAGAGCTAAAACAATAAAGCTACTAGAAGAAAGCTAGTAAAGCTACAAAGTTATTCATAATTTGGGGAAGGCCAATATTTCTATGAGAGAACACAGATAGGATGGACCATAAAAGAAAAAAAATAAATAAAGAAGAGCTGACCACATCAAAATTAATTTTTACTCATCAAAAGACACTAGTATAAAAATAAATAGATATATTATAGACAGAAAGCATTCATAATACATGAGTTTGGCAAAATAATTTGCATCCAGAATGTAAAAAGTACTACTCAATAATATAAGGAATCAATTAAAAAAGAGGTATCAATCGAAAAAAAACATGGACACTTCGGCAAAGAATATTTACAAATGACAAACAGCACATGAGAAAGTTTTCAATACCATTATTTACCAACACAATGCAAAATTAAAATCATAACTGAGCTATCCTTCCATACCCACCTGAATAGTTCAAATAAAAATATTTCATGCACAAGTATTGGACAGAATATGCAGCAACTAAAACTGCTGGTGGGAGTGTAAGACCACATAACCACTTTGAAAAATTGTTTGGCAGTTCCTTACAAAGTTAACTACCAGCAATACTACCCATAGATATTTATCCAAGAGAGAAAGACACATAGGTCAAAATAAAAAATGCTTTGTATAAGAATGGTCAGAGTAGCTTTATTCATCATTGTCAGAAATTGGGAACAGCCCCAATGCTGATCAACAGAAGAACTAATAAATTGGCTTATTCCTCAGAGTTATACTACTCAGCAAAAAAAAATATCTATTGAGAATATGCAACAATGGAGATGAATCTCAAAAATATTTCACTGAGTAAAAGAAGAAATGGCTTTTGGACGTAACTGTGCATTCATCACTTTTAGTTGTTCTGGTAGCATCATTTGACAACGGTGATCTCTGTCCCCTTGAAAATACTTGAAATACTCTCTGTGGGCTAATGAATAAAAAAAGAGATTAGAAAGCAAAGATAGAATGTATACACAAACTATTATAAAGCAAATGCAAGAAAAGAGAAAGATCAGAGAATAACATATAGAGGAACTGAGATTGAAAGTGTGTTGGGTTTTATTTATTTTTGGGTAGAGCGCCCTGGGTAGAGTGCAGTGGCGTCACTACTCACAGCAACCTCCATCTCCTGGGCCTAAGCAATTCTCTTGCCTCAGCCTCCCAAGTAGCTGGGACTACAGGTGCTCACCACAATGCCTGGCCATTTTTTGGTTGTAGTTGTCGTTGTCTGGCAGGCCTGGGCTGGGTTCAAACCTGCCAGATCCAGTGTCTGTGGCTGGCGCCCTAGCCACTGAGCCTCAGGCGCCAAGCTGAAAGTGTTATTTTTTATGCTTTGTTTTTACTCTTGAAGGCTCATTTCTGAATAAAGATAAAAACTTGAGTCAATCTAAATAATAACTATAAGAAAGGAGTAGAGAGAAAGTGTGTGAAGATACAGGAAAAAAGTAACAATTATTGGGAATTCCAAGTATGAAGGAAGGAAGGGATAGAATCCAATGTCCATTTAAAGGAATAATCAAAACAGACTAACTTTTTCATTTTAACAAGAAAGAAAAATGAATGTGCAAAAATACACATAAGCCTTGTTGTTTGGTAATCCAAAGTAGAAAGAGCCCTATCTGGTTGGTCTACTTTCACTGTAAAGTAGGAAGCAAGATTCCCTCCCAGTGGTGAAAGGGAAGGTTGAAGGCTTGAAGATTTCAGGGTGCAGACTGAAATTAATGCTGTGGCATGGAAAGTGTTGTCTAAAAAAAGTGGAATGGTTGGGCCATGCTAAAAGACCAAATACATTTGGGAACCATGAATATTTGTAACATGGGGCTATAAGATTACAAATACTGTATTTCTTTCTGAGTGCTCAGCTACTCAGCGCTGGCATAGATTAAACAGAATTTAAGTTGTCTCAGATAGGCAAGACAAAAGGCAATAAGAAAAAAGTTTAGGGTACCAAAAAAGGGAATGATGTGATGTACCATGGTGTCTAAAGCTAGAAAAGAAAGTGAAAGCATAAGGACTTTAGAATTAAGCAGAAAGCAGATCAATTTTTAGACTTAAAGGTGTAGATATGATCAAATAATAACATTTTGGAGCAAAAAAATAGCCAAATAACCAAATGCTAGGAGAAAAAAATTAGAGGTTGTTTTCACTAGGGGGAAAAGTTTTCAAAGGCTATTAATAAGGAGTGTGAGGCGAGTGATGTTATTATAGACATGGAGCATGTTTCAGTCCAGGATAACTAAAGTGGTAGAAAAACATTTTGGCAGTTATATATTAAGGAAGTGAGAAACCAGGATAATGCAGACATCAGACAGGTGAATAATAAAGGCTAGGATGATAGCAGGCTTAAATGCATGTGCAAAGAAAGACTTTAAGTTAGGAAGACTGAGAAAGGGACCGGTGTGCTCATAGATAAATAGGAAAACAGAGTACCGGGCAATACACCCAAATGGAATGAACCATAATGGACCCTGGCTTTTAATTCAGTCTGCCTTACTTGTTTTCATATGCATGAAAATGTAAATGATCTGGAAGATGCAATGAGCAAATTAAAAAATAACAGCCAACCTCTTGATCCATAGGTATGTGGAGAGTTAAAGGAAGAATAGTCTCCATTGATCAGGTTTCAATTAATGTCAAAAGATAAAATAAATCATCAATGGAATGCTTAAGGATGGATGGGGTTCAAGGGAGAAATAAAGAAAAATATAGAGAGGGAAGGGAGTAACAAGAGATTGGTCCATGAAAAACAAACCAACCACAGAATAATATGAGCACATGTATCAGTGGAGGACATATGACCAAATGGGTCATTTTGGACAGTGAGTAAAGCTACTAAGAATGTGTAGTATCTGTCTTTTACAAAATGTATGAATTTAAGGGGTATGAGTGCAGTTTTGTTATGTGGATATATCAGATAGTGGTAAAGTCTGGGCTTTTAGTGTAATCACCACCTCAATAAATGTACATTGTACCCAGTATGGACTTTCTCATCCCTCACCCTCCTTCCACTGGCCCTCCCTCTGAGTATCCAATGTCTATTAGTCCACATTCTGTGTGTAGGAATGTTTACTATCTTGAACGAACTTTATACTAAAAGTGCATTGGGTACTTAGGCCTATCCAAGTTAGCAGTGGCCTGGGTAAAATGGGGAAATCCCAGTTCCTCCAAGAAAAATCACCTGACTAGAATTCAGCACCTGAGAGGAAACCTCAGATCTCGAGAGGATAGTTAGCACGCTTACTCACTGGGAGCAACTCAAGACTTTAGGTTAATATTTGTCAAAATGTTTTCCATCCATAACTTGCTTAGAGGTATCCAAGATGCTCATTAAAATACAGATTCCTGGGGCCCATTATAGTCCTTCCAAATCACAATCTCAGAAGACAGGCCAAGGCCACAAATCTCCAGTTTGATTTCGTTTTGTTTTTAGATTTCCCAGGTAATGGCTGTGACCATTAAAGTTTGAGAACCGCTGCTTGTCTTTTTAGCCACCTCACAGGCAAGTGTTCTGTATGGTAGCATCTGAGAAACACTGACAGTAGATGGGAAGTGTGAGCAGGGACTGGGAGGTCCCTCAGTCTCTAGTGGACAGTAAGGTCTGATTAGGGCCATGTGCCTAAACTGTGAAAGCTTTTAATGATCACCTGAAACTTGAAGCTTTTTCTGAATTCAACAGGAAGCTATCCAGGGGTTCTATGTAGTTAAGTAACAAAGTCAGACATATTTTAAGAGAAAGACTAGGAAATGTGAAGATAATTAATAGACTGGGGGAAAAAATCTAGCTAAGTTCCAAAAACAATTCACTAAGGGAGAAATGCAGCAAGTAGAAAAGAAGTGATATTTTGTGTTTCACTTTTTAGAATTTTGGAACAGCTTGGACAGGGGGCATGAGGCAGAGAAAAACTAAAGATAACGGTGCTTTTCACCTTTCACTTCTAGTTAATTAAAAGACAAAGTCCCAGACCTTCCCCTTCATAAACAGTCAATCAGTAAGGTTGGGGAGCAAAATTTTTAACAAGCACAAACTCCCTGCCAGAGTTTTCAAACTCAGGTGGTTCATGGACCATACTTGGCAAAATATTGAGTTAGACAGATGGTAATATCAATAACAAAAATGGGTAATATGGAAGAAGTTAAGTATGAGGTGGGTGATGAGGGTGGGGGAGTGTTAGAAATCTAGATTATAAAATGTTTTAAAGTGCTATAAGAAAACAATACACTTGTTTTTCCTAAAATTTAGTAGAATTAATTAATCCAAACATAATTGTATCACAAATACCCCTACCCCCCACCAAAAAATAACCACAAATATTTTATTTACTTTTATTTTAATGCCTTTTTAATGCACAGATTGTTGTAGCATCTGGACACATGACATACTTGAAAACAACACATTAAATTTATACTGCCCAGAATAGACAAAAAGCTGCCTTGCATGTACCATCAACAATGCTCATCATTGGTGGAGGGGGCGGGGGGTGCTGCAGGGAAGTAGCTGAGTGTCATGGAAGTCTTTTTTTTAATTCTTAACTTCCACAATATAAAAGGGACAGGCACTTCAAATCTCAAAGGCCACTTAAGGAAGAGAATTTCTATTGACTAAGTGACCATTTTCCCAAAGAGGAAAATTATTGTTATGAATTCACTGAGTTTTAATTTCAGCAAAATGGGAAACATACTTCTATCAATTTCTATATTACATTTGCAAAAAGAGATAGGTTAGTGAAACTAGTCTTGGTCTATTATATAACTTATAGTAACAATTTAAAATGTCATTAGTCACACTACTATCCTATATATAAAGATAATTTTTATGTAAACAGTTCTTTCTACAAGTTCCTAAAGGCTACAAGAATATTGCATCAAACAAATAAAAACTAAAGACCTTCTTTTTACTATTACAAAATTTTGATACACAAAAAGACACATATGCAAACATATAAAAGGAGCAAATATCTACAGTCCTGGCATAAAGCCAGCAAGGCAGGCAGCTTGTACCACTGCACACTAAGAGCTTAATCAGACACAAGAAATGAGAAACAGGAAGTGTACAAGTGGCTTTAGGGACTCTGAGGATTAGAAAGGGCAGTTTCATATCCACTTGTACTGCGTTACCCAACCCACCTTCAGACTGCCTTTCCTTATGGGACAAAGTGTAATTAAAAATAGGGTTATACATCTAAAGGTTACAAACCTTGAGGCTGCAATACTTATAATTCCTGTAAACTAGGTTATTTTAAGAGAATTACATGAAACCTAAGACTGTTTATATTACATATTGATTATAAAAAACTTTATTTCATTCAGCTGGTACCAAAAACTGGTGGCTAAAAGATAAAGGAAAACAATAAGCTCTAGCTGCAAAGAACTGAGATGACATCTACTCTTATCACTGCAATTCTCCTGGGTGAACAGACATATATTCATTCTATCATAATTCCCCTATATGAACTCTCTTTTCTTGATTCTAAGGAAAATTAGTGAATTCTTAGGATTCAGAATCTTCAATGAATTTCTCTGAAATAAAGATTTACTAGTAAAAAATACATCTTTTTAATAGTTAGCCCACATGTTAAATACATTTGACTGAGAATTTGTAAATATATATCAGTGTTTGATAGAGATGAAATGTTCCGATATACTCTAAGTCTAACAAAATCGTTATTTGTAAGCAAGTTTGGTTTACTCTAATAAAATTAAGCTTTTCATTTTTCCTTTTTCATGTATTTTACATTGAAACACAAATAAACCAAAGTCCCAAAATATGATAATTTTAGGATGCCTACTCAAAAGCTTTAAGTCTCTACATTTTGTCTCCAAGAGAGAGCACTTGTATATGTTTCATTTGTCAGTATTACTTGTCCAACTTCACAAATTATGTATATTATCATCCTATGAGGCCTCTGTTTTATGTAAGGCTTGGGAAATAGAGGCCTAGATTATTATAAGGCTGATTTAGCAGGATTATACAAGAAGAGAATAGCCAGTGTTTTTCAACCTTTTTTATCTCATGGCCCACTTGAACCTATAGTTAATCTTCAGTGGCAGACTTAAATTATGTTGATCAAAAATGAAAGAGTAAGGATTGCATTAAAATTGTATATTGCATACACAGCTATAATTTAATAAAAAAATTGTATATTGCTTTTGTTAGTATGGACATTTTTTTTATTCAATCATTTGTACATAGACCATAAATACATTTATAACAATGTTGATTCTTCCCAGTCATAAGCATGGTATGTTTTTCCATTTGTTAACACCTTCAACTATTTCTTTTCTTAGAGTTTCATAGTTCTCTTTATAGAGATCTTTCACATCCTTTGTTCAAATATTTCATCTTTTTTGACATTACTGTGAATGGAATAGAGTTCCAGAATAGCTGACTGTTTTTTCAGGTTGACTACTGTTGGTATATATAAAGGGTACTGACTTATGAGAGTTGATTTTGTAACCTGAGATGCTGCTGTATTCCTTGATCACTTCTAAAAGTTTTGTAGTAGATCAAATCCCTGGTGTTTTCCAGATATACAATCATATCATCTGTGAAGAGTGAAAGTTCGATCTCCTTTGACCCTATATGGATACACTTGATTGCCTTTTCTTGCCTAATTGTGATGGCTAAGACTTCCATTACAATGTTAAAAAGTAGTGGGGACAATGGTCAACCTTGCCTGGTTCATGATCTGAGTGGAAATGATTTCAAGTTAACTCCATTCAATATAATATTGGCTGTGGGTTTGCTGTAGATGGCCTCTATCAGTTTAAGAAATGTCCCTTCTATGCCAATTTTCTTAAGTGTTCTGATCATGAAAGGATGCTGGATATTATCAAAAGCTTTTTCTGCATCAATTGAGAGAATCATATGGTCTTTGTTTTTTAATTTGTAAAATGTCCATACTACCCAAAGCAATATACAATTTCAATGCAATCCCTATTAAAGCACCACTGTCATACTTTAAAGATCTTGAAAAAATAATACTTCATTTTCTTTGGAATCAGAAAAAACCTCGAATAGCCAAAACATTACTCAGAAATAAAAACAAAGTGGGAGGAATCACGCTACCAGACCTCAGACTACACTATACATTGATAGTGATCAAAACAGCATGGTACTAGCACAAAAACAGATAGGTAGATGTATGGAACAGAATAGAGAACCAAGAGATGAACCCAGCTACTTAACTGTTATTTGATCTTTGACAAGCCAGTTAAAAACATTCAGTGGGGAAAAGATTCCCTATTTAACAAATAGTGCTGGGTGAACTGGCTGGCGACCTGTAGAAGACTGAAACTGGATCCACACCTGTCACCATTAACTAAGACAGACTCTCACTGGATTAAAGAATTAAATTTAGACATGAAATTATAAAAATACTAGAATAAAGTTCAGGGAAAACTCTTGAAGAAATCGGCCTGGGTGAATATTTTATAAGGAGTATCCCCCAGGCAATTGAAGCAACATAAAAATACACTACTCGGACCTGATCAAACTAAAAAGCTTCTGCACAGCCAAGAACATGGTAAGTAAAGCAAGCAGACAGCCCTCAGAATGGGAGAAGATTATCGCTGGTTATGTCTCCAACAAAGGTTTTATAACCAGAAAACACAGAGAACTCAAATGTATTAGAAGGAAAAGAATAAGTGATTCCATCTCAGGGTGGGCAAGGGACTTGAAGAGAAACTTCTCTGAAGAAGACAGGTGCACGGCCTACAGGCACATAAAAAAATGCTCATCATCCTTAATCATTAGAGAAATGCAAATCAAAACTACTTTGAGATATCACCTAACTCTAGTAAGATTATTCCACATCACAAAATCCCCAAACCAGAGATGTTGGCGTGGAAGTAGAAAAAAGGGAACACTTCTACATTGCTGGTGGGAATACAAACTAATACATTCCTTTTGGAAAGATGTTTGCAGAACACTTAGAGATCTAAAAATAGACCTGCCATTCAATCCTATAATTCCTCTACTAGGTATATATCCAGAAGACCAAACATCATATTATAACAAAGATATATGTACCAGAATGTTTATTGCAGCCCAATTTAATTGCTAAGTCAAGGAAGAAGCCCAAGTGCCCATCGACCAATGAATGGATCAATAAATTGTGGTATATATACACCATGGAATATTATGCAGCCTTAAAGAAAGATGGAGACTTTACCTCTTACATGTTTACATGGATGGAGCTGGAACATATTCTTCTTAGCAAAGTATCTCAAGAATGGAAGAAAGGTATACAATGTACTCAGCCCCACTACAAAACCAATTTATAAACACCTACACTTTCATGTGAAAGCTATAATCCAACTATAGCCCAAGAAGTGAAAAGGGGAGATGGAGGGGAAGGGAGGGGGGAGGATGGGTGGAGGGAGAGTAATTGGTGGGACCACATCTACAGTGCATCTTACAAGGGTACATGTGAAATTTACTAGGTGTAGAATATAAATGTCTTAACACAATAACTAAGGAAATGCTGTGAAGGCTATGTTAACCAGTTTGATGAAAACATTTCAAATTGTATATAAAAAACGATCTTTAAAAATTTTCTCAGCACACTTAAGATCTTCTGTGGCACACTGATTGAAGATCACAGGAAAAAGCACCTGGTTAATGAAAAAAAGATACCATAGGCTGGGCGCATTGGCTCATGCCTGTAAACCCAGCACTCTGAGAGCCCGAGGTGGGTGGACTGCTTGAGCTCAGGAGTCTGAGACCAGCCTGAGCAAGAACAAGACTCTGCTATACTAAAAATAGAAAAATTAGCCCAACACTATGGTGGGCACTTGTAGTCCCAGCTACTTTGGAGGCAAGAGGATCACTTAAACATAAGAGTTTGAAGTTACTGTGAGGTAGGATGCCATGGCACTACACCCAGGGCAACAGTGAGACTCTGTCTCAATGAAAAAAAAGATACCAAGAACTGGGTAAGAGATACACTTATCAATCACTTCCTCAGTTTCTGATAGTGAAAGGAATATACCATAATACTGACCTATAATAGGGTGACCATAATTTACCATTCAAACCATGACTCTATTGAAAGTGAAAGAAGGCCCCATTACATCAAGACAAGTATAAGCCAGGACCATCCAGGACAACTGGAATACACCCTTTCCTCAAATGTGAAGTGCACAAGAACAATCTACAACATACTTCAGCTCAACCAGTTTTACCATTCATAAGGTCTTGCAATAAAAGGTAAGAATGACAATTCTTATTTTAGAATACTTATATTTCAGGAAACAAGTTACTATTTTAGACAATACCTGAAGCAGATGCACTGGTTCTCAACCTGTGGGTTGCGACCCCTTTTTAACAACGGGAAGGTTGAGAACCACTGAAGAGAGAATACCACAAGAGTAGGTTGTGTTGTGAGACAAACTGTCCTTAATTACAAAATCACTTGGATATGTGGCACCTCTCAGTACTCCACCCTCAAACTTTAAGTCCTTGGTTTTCAAGGCAGCACTCTCCTGATTTTCCTCCTACATCTCTATTTCTTCTTTACCTTCCACATACGTACTCTTCTACCTTCCTGTGAAACTCTGGTGGTTGGTGTTCCCCCTAGTGTAGATAATACATGTTCTACTTCATGTATTATCCTCTCCCTTGGCTACCACTTTCTTCAAACAAGGACCTATGTCCCTAGCCCTGACATCTTCAGTCATAACATCCAGCATCATTCTAGATGATCACACTGATTTTCTCATTTCTGCTTTTTTCTAGCTTTTTACTATCTTCTACTTCATTTTGTTATTCTCGTTGCATGATGTCCTCATCTGATTGTATTAACTTTTATCACTGATTAAGATGATACCTGCCTAATTTCTCCCCTGTGAAATTAGCCTTTTCTTATTTTTAATTAATAAGTATTTGGTGTGGAGGTGTTTTGAAACTATGCAAATAATGTGTTCTTCATCAAATTTGCAATGACTAGTTTAGCATCTATTGCTGTTTCTTAGTTGAATTAATTATACTTTGACAGTTGCCAAGTAATGATTTTCTAATTTTATCATTTCTTCTATATTTATTACTTGGTATTCCACTATATGAAAAAGTATTTTCTTCTTCACATTTATTCATTTATGTGTTTGTAGCAGAATGTACACATAAATTATTGTTTTATTCAATGAGTTAGAATGCACGTATATCATTAGTTTATTTTTAAGTTCAAATTGCCTTGATTTGGCTGGTCCTTCAAGATGGTTTGTGTCCTCTTGACATATCACCATCCTTTTATGAACATCTCCTCATTTTCTGATACATATTCTCAATTCATCATGTGCTTTCCTTGCTTCTGCCTTGGTATCGGCCACTTCTCTAGGGGGCCCAGATCCCTTTTAGTGGGGAATGGTATTGGAAAAGCAGGATCTGGGGACAAAATATCCTCAATGCTAATGGAATGATACTGTCCACAGGCCTTCTGAGTGGGCAGAGTTAGGGAATATATATACTAGTATGAACTCGATACTTCCGATTTCTAATCCAACATCATTCTAATTTTGCCCTTTCCACATTTATTCTGTAGCTTTCTTCTCTGACATTAGGAAACCTGTCAGACATTGTTATCAAGGTAAAGTTTTCATAGTTAATTCTTTGTATAATATTTAAAAAAAAAAAGATGTTTTTACCTTGTGGATAGTCTATAAAACAAAGGATAAGATCCCACTTGAACTAAATCTACCAAGTAACTAATCTGTGGTGATAGAGACCAACTTGAGGATTATAGCAATATCAAATATTAAATACAACATAGAGGCCAATCACATTATTTTATACTTTACAGACATATGCTCCACTTTATGGCTAGGAAAATGAGAGGATGACTCTTAGGCCAATTACATCTACTAATGAAGATAGCTATGAGGAGGGGATGGGGATGGCCTGTTTCCCCTAATTGTATACTAGGTAGTTGTCTGCAGGAGGAGTAGACAACAGAGTAAAATCAGGGTTCTTTGACGATGTGGGATAAAGATTCTAAGTAGGAAACTAAAAGTGTGCTTTCAATGTGTATAAGTAGTCATACATTAAAAAAATATAGATTGAATATATGAGATTGCCAACACTTAATATATAGTATAAAATTATGTGTGTGTATATTGATTCATTAGCAATCTAAGGTTTAAACACAATGATTGTCACACTTCTTACTGTAAAAGATATAGACAGCACATCAGTCACTGAACTTCCTTGATCTATTTTAACAGTAAGCATCACTTATGCTAATTGTTAATCATTTCAATATGTGTTATCTATTTCAAATAATTAGGTTTCTAAATTTAACAAAAATATGCACAGAAAAAGCATGTAAGTCCATGCAAAAAGAGTAAAAATATAACACATTTGTCTGTGTGCCTTTCTTTCACTATCTTTCCATGGCTAACTACTTCAGGAACTTTAAAAATAAAGTTCTAGTATGGTATATGAATAGTTTCCAAAAGACAGTCAAAGTTTTCCTTTGATAATAAGGAATAGTAGGAAAACATACCAGACAAAACATATTAAACAAACTAAGGCATAAAACCTTAGTTTAACCATTTATTTTCTTAATCAAATGCTAGATGACCTTGACAAAGTCATGCAATTTCCCTTCTTACACAATTCCTAAATTCTGTTCAAATTTAAAAATATAGTATATATCAGCATATCTATCACACTAAT
Organism: Otolemur garnettii; assembly: GCF_000181295.1. Classification (NCBI taxonomy): domain Eukaryota; kingdom Metazoa; phylum Chordata; class Mammalia; order Primates; family Galagidae; genus Otolemur; species Otolemur garnettii. The sequence goes on along the minus strand of NW_003852399.1, from coordinate 33,162,827 downwards.
GATAATTATTTTCATTTCAAGAAATGCATCCTTGCAATTTAGGGTAGGTCTAATAATAACTACATAATTTTTAACATTTATACTCTAAAATGAATAAAAGATATGTTTACTGAAGTAAGCTTAGTCTAAGTACATAAGGGGAAACAAAGAGCTCCAGGCAACCATCAGAATGCTGTTTATGGATATTTTGCCACTAGTAATTTCATAATTCTGTATGACTTATTAAAAATAGCTTTATGACTAATTTGAAGTCAAAAGTATAAAAACAACTAGTATATATCCAATTTTATAGAAGTTGCATTAAATAGATTCATTATATTGATGTCTCATGTGATTATATCATTACTATTCTACTAATATAATATTTGCAGAATGGTAGTTTTCAAACAGATTGCAGTATTAAAACTCATGTTTACCATCTATGAGGCAAATTACACATTTATAAGACCACAAAATTATCCTAGCAGGGAAATATACTAAACAACATTGATTTTAAAAAATTAAGAAAACAATGTGGAAAAGGTTAATGAGGAGAAGCACTGGGTTATTAACTAATGTAACTTACAATGTAGAAACAAACAAAATAGAGGGGGAAAGTACAATGTTAAAAAGCATAATGAAATATTCCATTACAATAGATTAATAGAGAAAAGAATTTCCCAACTATAAACCAGAATGCAAATAAGAAAGAAATTCTCTTTTGTACTGGTTTTCTATCTTTCATCTCCTATGCCCTAATTCCTTCTCTATCAAATGTATAATGGCTTTCATAAGGCAACTCATTCAAAAAAAGATGTTAAAGTGCTGCTTGGTAGCTAATTACTGACCTTTTCAGTTTCACAAAAATACTAAAAGCCAATAAATGAAAATAATGAAAAATATAGGTTTGAAATAAACTGTCCAAATGTATTATAGTAAAAGGCCATAACTTCACTAACATTGTGAACTACAGATATTAACACATTTCAACTAAAAAATGTCTAGAAATGATGGCTAGAATAAAATTATTAGGGTTTGAGTTAGAGGAGTGTTCATTTTGTGAACCTTTATCAGCTACCCTATTGTGTTACGTGCATATTGTTGTATGTACAATATTATACATCAATGAACGTTAAAAGTTAGTAATTAGCTAAAGTGATGTTTAAGATAAACAAATCAGGAAAGACAAAAAATTGAAAAATAATAAACTAAAAAAAGAAGAGTAAAGTCCCTCAAATTACAAAGAGTAATTTACAAAGAGTAAGATTAGGGCAGCACATGTAGCTCGGTGGGGAGAATGCCGGCCACATATGCTGAGGCTGGCGGGTTTGAACTCAGCCCAGGCCAGCTAAACTAACAATGACAACTGCAACCAAATACAATACACTAAAAGCAATGAAATGAAATATAAAACAAAGATTTAAAAGAGATGATCAACATAAACAAAAGCTGATCCTTTGAAAAATATAGAAAACAAAATCTTGTCAACATAGGACAAAAATATAAACAAATAGTATTAGTAATGAAAGAGGGAACATGAATAAATACTCAGTAGAGAGCAACATTATATACGAAGTATCCATAAAGTTTGTGTGCAATTTAAAATAGTTCTCTATTTTTTAAACTGCACACGAACTTCATGGATACCCTGTCTGTGTGTGTATGTGTGTGTATAAGAGAATACTATAAAAACTTTCTGTCAATAATGAAAATTAAAATTAAAATTAAATTTTAGAAAATGAACTTACCAAAAGCAGTCCAAGAAGGTAGATGTCTAATAAAATTTAAAAGAGTTATATCCATTCAAAAAGTCAATCAATTTTTAAAAGTCTACCCAATAAAAAAGATCCAAATAGAAATCCTACATATAAAAAATAAAATGACTACATTTAAATGTTCAAAAGAAAGCTTCAATTGGAGAGATGATCTAGCAGTGCAAAGAATTAGTGAGATGACAGGTAGGACATTTGAATTACCCAGTGGAAGGAGCAAAGGACAAAAGAATGAAGAAAGCTTACATGATTTATGGAACACCATCAAGAGATAAAACACTTGCATAGTAGAAATTGAAGAAGGAGAAGAAAGTGAAAAAAGACCAGAAAGCATATTTAAAGAAATAATGGCTGAAAAATTCTCTAATCTGGGAATATATGACAATATCCATATAGTGAAAGCATAAAGATCTTGAATCAAATTCAACTCAAAGAGTAGTATACCAAGATATATAATAACCAAACAATCAAAATCAAAGACAAAGAAAAAGTCTTGAAATCAGCAAGAGATAAGAAACACATCACCTGAATGGTATACTAATACAGCTATCAACATATTTCTCAACAGAAATCATATAAGCCAGGGAATAATGCAAATATATTCAAAGTGCTGGGAAAAAAAAAAAAAGCTACCAACCAACAATACATTACCTAGCAATTGAATAAAAGAGATACAAAAGCTGAGGAAGTTCATCACCACGAGACCCACCTTATAAGAAATATTAAAAGAAGTTCTTCAGTCTGAAAGAAAAGGACTGTAATAAATAACAAAAACATTTGTAGGTATAAAACTTACTAGTAAAAGTTTAAGTACACAGATTAAATTCAAAATACTTTAATACTATAATGATGGTGTATAAATTACTAATATTTTTAGCATGAAAGCTAAGGGACAAAACTATATATCATGTGATAAATAATTTGCTAAGAAATATACAATATAAAAATATTAAGTTGTGACATCAGTGATTAAAAATGGGAGGATTAGGGCAGCACCTGTAGCTTGGTGGGTAGAGTGCCGGCCATGTATGCTGAGGCTAATGGTTTTGAACTCAGCCCAGGCCAGCTAAAACAACAATGACAACTGCAACCAAAAAATAGCCAATGCCTGTAGTCCCATCTACTTAGGAGGCTGAGGCAAGAGAATCACTTAAGCCCAACAGTTTGAGGTTGCTGTAAGTTGTGATGCCACAGAACTCTACTCAAGGAGACAGCTTGAGACTCTGTCTCAAAAAACAAAATGGGGGGACTAGGAGTAAAATGCACAGTGGTTTCTTTTTATTGTGATCTAAATTCAGTTGTTATCAGCTTTTAATAACCTCTTATATTCAATGGGATGATTTTTGTAAGCCTCTTAGTAACCACAAAACAAAAACCCTAGGCTCGGCGCCTATAGCTCAACCGGCTAAGGTGCCAGCCACGTACACCTAAGGTGGCGGGTTCAAATCCCCAGCCCAGACCCACCAAAACAACAATGACGGCTGCAACCAAAAAATAGCCGGGCGTTGTGGCGGGCGCCTGTGGTCCCAGCTACTTGGGAGGCGGAGGCAGGAGACTTGCTTGAGCCCAGGAGTTGGAGGTTGCTGTGAGCTGTAATGCCACAGCCACAGCACTCTACCCAGGGGGACAGCTTGAGGCTCTGTCTCAAAAAAAAAAAAACCTTTAATAGTTACAATAAAATTAAAAAGTAAAGAATCAAAACATACTACTAGGGAAATCACTTAACAACAAGGGAAGAAAGAAATAGAATAGAAAAAAAAAACTTTAAAAAACTGACAAAATGGTAGTAATAAGTTCTGATGTATCAAAATTCACCTTAAATATAAATGTATTAAATTTCCAAATTAAAAGACACAGAATTGCTACATAGAATTAAAGAGAGAACAAGTATAACAACAATAACACCTCTTCATTGATAAGAAAAAACACAGACTGATAATGAATAGATGGAAAAATATATTCCATAGAAACAGAAATGAGAAAAGAGAGGAATAGCTACATTCATACCAGATAAAATAGAGCTTAAATTAAAAACCATAAAAAAGATAGAAAACATCATTTTGATGATAAAGAGGTCAATCCAACAAGAGGCTATAACAATTATAATTACATATGCACTCAACATTGAAGCACCCAGCATAAAAGGTAAATATTAATAGATTCAAAGGGAGAAATTGACTGCAACACAATTATAGCAGAGTATTCTAACATACCATTTACAGCAATGGAAAGAAGACCCATACAGAAAATCAACAAAGAAATACTGGATTTAATCTGCAGTCTAGACCAAAAGACTCTTACTGGTATTTATTTACAGAACACTTAACACCAAACAGACAAGTACAGAATACTCTATCCAAGAACAGAAGAATTGAGAATACATTCTTCTCAATTACACATGGAACATTCTCCACAACAGATCATATATTAAGCCACAAAGCAAATATTAACAAATTTAAGAAGATTGAAATCATATCAGCTATACTCCTGAACACATGACATAAAACTAGAATTTAATCAAAAGAGAACTTGAAAAACTTTACGAATACATGAAAGTTAAATAACATTCCCCTGAACAAACTGTGGGATAAATGAAGAAATTAAAAGAGAAATTTTAAAGTTTCTTGAGACAGATAAAAGTGGAAACATAACATACCAAAACCCATGAAGTACAGAGAGATTAGTTTATACCTATAAATGCCTAGATCATAAAAAAGATCTAAAATAAACAAAATTGTAACTCATGTAACTAGAAAAACAAAAATAAATTAAATCCACAATTAATATAAGGAAAGAAATAATAAAGATCAGAGCAGATATAAATGAAACAGAGACTACAAAATAAATAGAAAACACCAACAAAATAAAAAAGCTCAGTTTTTTTTTAAAGATAAGTAAAACTGACAATTTCTTAGCCAGATTAAGATAAAAAGAGAAAATATTTAAATAAATAAAATTAATAATGACAAAGGAGCATTACAACTAAAAGCACAGAAATACAAAGTATCATAAGAGACCATATGAACAATTATACAACAACAAATTGGATAACCAAGAAGAAATGGATAAATTCCTAAAAAGATATCACCTTCCAAGATTAAATGAAGAAGAAAAAGAAAACCCAAAAGGACTGATAATAAGTAACCAGATTAAATTAGTAATAAAAAGTCTCTCATCAAAGAAAAACTCAGCATCTTACGGCTTCACTGCTAAATTCTACCAAGCATTTAAAGAAGAACCAATACAATTCCACTCAAACTATTCAAGAAATTCAGGAGGAGGGAATACTTCCAAATGCATCCTACAAGGTCAACAGTATCCTAGATACTGAAACCAGACAAGGACGTAACAAAAAAAGAAAGTACAGGTCAATGTGCCTGAAGACCATAGATGTAAAAAAATGCTCGGCAAAATAATGGCAAACTGAATATAACAGTTCATTATAAAGATCAACCATAATGATCAAATGGAATTCACCCAGGGATGCAGGGAAGGTTCAACATATGCAAATCAATAAACATGGTACACCACATTATTAGAATGAAAAACAAAAACAGTATGATCAGTTCAATAGACACAGAAAAAGGATTTGACAAAATTCAACATCCCTTCCTGATAAAAACTCCCAACAAATTAGGTATAGAAAATACACACCTCAATGCAATAATAGTCATGTGTTACAATAGCCATGATGTTATAGTTAATGTCATTTAATGGGGAAAATCTGAAAACATTTCAAAGACAAGGATGCATACTTGTCTATTTCTATTGAACATAGTACCGGAATCCCTAGCCAAAGCAATTAGGCAGAAGATAGAACTAGAAGGCCTCCAAATTGGAAAGGAAGAAGTTAAATTGTCCCTGTTTGAAAATGACATAATCTGCCATGTAGAAACCACTAAAGATGTACCTAAAATACTTTAGACCTAATAAACAAATTCAGTAAGTTGCAGGATACAAAATCAACATACAGAAGTCAGTAGTGTTTCTGTATACTAATAGCAAACTATCTCAACTAGTAGTCAAGAAAACAATACTTTTTATAGTAGCTACAAAAAAGGACACTTAGTAATAAACGTAAGCAAGGAGATGAAAAATCACCATACAAAAAACTATAAAATGCTGATGGAAGAAATAGAAGAAGATACAAATAAATGGAAAGATACTCCATATTCATAAATTGGAATGTTTAATATTATTAAAATATCTAGGTAACCCAAAGTGATCTATAGAGTCAATGCAATCTCTATTAAAATATCAATGACATTCTTCATAGAAAAAAAAAATCCTAAAATTCATATGTAACCAGAAAAGACCTTAATAGTCAAAGTAATTTTTTTTTTTTTATTGTTAGGGATTCATTGAGGGTACAAAGAACCAGATCACATTGATTGCATTTTTTAGGTACAGTCCCTCTTATAATTGTGTCCCACCCTTAAAAGATGTGTCACATACCATGACCCTCCACCCCTCTCCCTCTTTCCCTCTCTCTGCCCTCCCCCCCCAACCATGTACTAGGTCATTAATTGTCCTCATATCAGAATTGAGTACACAGGATTCCTCCTTCTCTATTCTTGTGATGCTTTACTAAGAATAATGTGTTCCACTTCCATCCAGGTTAATACAAAAGACGTAAAGTATCCATTTCTTTTATTGGCTGAATAGTAATCCATGGTATACAAACACATCACAGTTTGTTAATCCACTACTGGGTTAGTGGGCATTTAGGCTGTTTGCCACTTTGGCAATTGCAAATTGAGCTGTGATAAACAGTCTAGTGCAAGTGTCCTTATGGTAATACAATTTTTTTCCTTCTGGGTAAATGCCCAGTAATGGGATTGCAGGATCAAATGGGAGGTCTAGTTTGAGTTCTTTGAGGATTCTCCATACTTCTTTCCAAAAAGGTTGTATTAGTTTGCAGTCCCACCAGCAGTGTAAAAGTGTTCCCTTCTCCACATCTATGCCAGCATCTTCAGTTTTGAGATTTTGTGATGTGGGCCATTCTCACTGAGGTTAGACGATATCTCAGGGTGGTTTTGATTTGCATTTCTCTAATAATCAGGGATGATGAGCCATTCATCTGTCTTCTTTAGAGAAGGTTCTATTCATTTCTTTTGCCCATTGATATAAGAGATTGTTGGCTTTTTTCATGTTGCTTAATTTGAGTTCTCTGTCCTAGTTATCAAGCCTTAGTCTGATTCAAAATATGTAAATATCCTTTCCCATTGTGTAGGTTGTGTATTTCCTTTGGTTGTTGTCTCCTTAGCTGTATAGAAGCTTTTCAGTTTAATTAAGTCTCATTTGTTTATTTTTGTTTTGCTGCAATTGCCAGGGACGTCTTCTTCATAAAGTCTTTTCCCAGGCCAATATCTTCCAGTGTTTTTCCTATGCTTTCTTTGAGGATTTTTATCATTTCATGCCTTAAATTTAGGTCTTTTATCCATCTAGAATCAATTATCTTTTACATGTGGCTATTCAGTTCTTCCAGCACCATTTACTGAATAAGGATTCTTTCCTCCAGTGTATGTTCTTGTTTGGTTTATCAAAGATTAGGTGGTTGTAAGATGTTAGTTTCATTTCCTGTTGTTTTTTTTTTTATTTCATTCCACATGTCTATGTCTCTATTTTTGTGCCAATAGCCATGCTGTTTTGACCACTATGGCTTATAGTACAGCCTAAAGTCTGGTATGTTGATGCCCCCAGCTTTGTTTTTATTACTACAAACTGCCTTAGCTATACAGGGTTTTTTCTGGTTCCATACAAAACAAAGAATTATTTTTCCAAGTCTTGAAAGTACAATGTTGGTATTTTAATAGGAATGGCATTGAATCTGTAAATTGCTTTGGGAAGTATAGACAGCCAAAGTAATTATTAAGCAAAAAAAAGGACAAAGCCAGAGACTTTATGTTACCTGATTTCAAAATATACTGCAAAGATACAGTAATCAAAACAACATGGTACTGGCATTTTAAAAAGGATATGTGGACCAGTGAAACAGATTAAAGAACACAGAAATAAATCTACACATTTACAGCAAATTGATTTTTAACATAGGTGACAAGAACCCAAAATGAAAAAGACATTCTCATCATAAAATAGTGCTGAGAAATTTGATGTTCACATCAGGAAAAATGAAACTAGACTTCTCTCACAATACAAAAACATCAATTCAAAATGGATAAAAGACTTAAATGTAAAACTTGAAATTACAAAATAATATAAGAAAATAGGAAAACCACCACATGACACTGGATGAGACAACAATTTTTCATGATAGATTCCAAAAGGCCAAACAAGAAAAACAAAAAATAGGCAAATGGAAATATATCAAACTAAAATCCTTCTTCATAGCAAAGGAAACAATTGATAAAATGAAGAAATAACCTATAGAATGAGAGAAAATATTTGCAAACTACTCATGTAATAAAGCATTAATATTCAGAGTATATAAGTGAGACAACTCAATAGCAAAAAAAGGGGGAAAAAGCAAATAATCTAATTTTAAAATGAAAAAAAGACTAGAATAGACATTTTTCAAAAGAAGCCATACAAATAGCCAACCTGTATATAAAACAAGTTCAATATCATAACTATTAGAGAAATACAAATAAAAACTCTAATATCAGCTCACTCCCATTAAAACAACTATTATAAAAAAGATAATGAAAAATAAAAAATACTGGCATCAATATGGAGAAAAGGGTGCTCTTATACATTGTTTTGTGGGAATGTGAATTAGTACAGTCATTATGGAAAATAGTATGAAGTTTCTTCAAAAAAATAAAGATATAACTACTACATGTTGTAGCAATGCCACTACTGGGTATTTATCCAAAGTAATGAAATAAATACATCAAAGAAATATCTGAATTTCCATTTTAATTACAGAACTATACAAAATAGCCAAAAGATGAAATTCATTTAGGTGTCCATCAAAAAATGAATGGATAAAGAATATGTGGTATATATATACACAAGGGAATATTTTCAGCCACAAAAATAATGAAATCCTCCTATTTATGGAAACATACATGAAGAACATTATGGAGGACATTTTGTTAGGTGAAATAAGCCAAGCACACAAAGACAAACTTAACATGTTCTTACCCAAATGTGGAATCTGAAGAAGTTCATCTCATATCTCATAAAAGGAAGGTGTAGCATAATGGTCATCAGAGGCTGGAGAAGGCTAATGTTAAGGTTAGGGTTACAGTTATAGTTAGGGTATAGGAAGTGTTTGGCCAATGGTAAAAAGCTACAGGCAAACAGAAGAAATAAGTTATGGTGTTCTATTACAAAATAGCTAGAAGAGAAGATTTTGAAGGTTCTAATCACAAAGAAATGATAAATCTGAGGTGGTGGTATGTTAAATATCTCAATTTGATTTTTACATAATGTATACATTTATTGAACTACTGCACTCTACCGCATTAATATGTATAAATATTATTTGTCAAAAAACTTAAATAAACTTAACATTGAGGGCTAACTATAGCATAAGTAATGTCAGCAATACATTTATACATAATCAATAAAGAATCCTTAAAGAAGTTGACCATGCAATCATTACACATCATTCTAAACTGAGCTCAATTTATGTATCTCCCCAGATTCACTATCTACTGGTCCTCAGTCACTTGTCCAATGGATAGCACCAGACACAATTTTTTTTTCAATTCACTGGGTTAATTTCTGTTTTCTCAAAACAGTTTTGAATGTCCAATGTAGACCCAAATAACTCTCCGAGGAATTTATAAACTGTTTATTAAAAATAGAAACCTCAACATGTGGGGTCCCAATAGCTATCCTATTCAAAATACACATACAAAGAAAATTATGATAACATCAGTAGAAATACAGGGAATTGAATTTCCATACAGATACAAAAATGTTGAGTGAGTAAAGCAAAAAAGAGCTGGAATTAACTACAAAAATAACAGTATAATCCTTGAGTATAATCTATGAGTATATGGATAATCAAAGTTATCCATATACTCATATTGATAGATATTAACTCTATCAAATATAGTAGGTAGAATTCTAAGATGAGTCTGATGATTCTTATCCTTATACAACCTCCCCTCCTTCAGTATGGATAGAACTTGTAAATATGAGATATCATTTCTGTGACTGGTATATTAAATAGCAAAAGAGGCTTCACAGATGTAATTAAGGTTCACTGTCGGTTGACTTTAAAACAGTTATACATTATCCAAGTGGGAATGAGTGTATTTTAAATCTCAGTGAGAGTCAGAGAAGTCAGAAAGATTCAAAAGGAAAGAGATTTACTCTGGAAATACTCTCTTTCCACTGTTGGACAAGACCAATGTTGATCAAGTCCTCCTGCAGACAAGCTAAAATTTTGCCTTTGAATTGGGCCCTAGTGAAGAATATTTCCAAAAGAGTGATTTTCAGCAGTTTGAAATTTACCCCAGTCAACTAACAAAAGAATGATCACTGATGGTCATAATTAAAAGCTGAAAGTGAAAAAATACATAAATGCTTTCAGAGTCAAAATCTAATTATTTTAATGTACTTTATAAATATATTTTATTTAACTTTCTTTTAATACATTGTTACTTCTATATTTATATGACTAAAGTAGCATCTTCTTCAGCCATGTCATATAATAAAAGAATGTATTTATTTCTGCCCTAGCTCTATTTGAACTCATGTGCCAACCAGATATATAAAATACTGATTGAAAGAATAATCTTTATTATCTTCAAAGAATTTAAGAAATATATACTTTAGATCCCCTGGGTAAAGAAGCAGAATATGACTACAAACAACCCAAAGTCACATGGTCCTTTAATGCTCACTCACATATCCATTACAAAAAAAAAAAATGCAGCAATAACAGAACCAGGAATAATGATGTGCAACATTTTTATTTTCCATGTTTTCATACCTTATTGCAGAATCACTTGCATTGTTATATGGTGAGTGTACAGGGTAATAGAATGCTAGAAGTTTTCACTAATTGTTTCAAGTTGATTTATTTGTTAATTTTCAGAATTCCATTGAAATTTTCCTAAACTCACAGAGGCAAATATTCATGCAAGGCAAGAATGACATTTATGTAATGAAGTATTACACTAGAGTGAAAAGCATTCCTTATAAGAAAAAGAGAGGGGTAATACAACAACAATACTCTTCACTTAACACATCCAACTATGAAGATCATTTTAAAGAAAAAGAAAGGATAAAAGAAATGGAATAGAACGAACTACAAAACCTACTGAAAGTACTCACATTCTGTGTAATTAAAGAAAGAGAGAGATTCTTTTATTTTGAAGAAGATTGACTGAAGAGTAAAGATTAGGGTTTATTCGGCAAATGGCAAGAAATTTCTCTGGACATAAATTATTTGCTATTAATAATGGTTATTGTCGTAGATTTAAGCAATATGTTGGTCTTCATGATGTCAAAGTAAATGGTTGAACTGTGAGTGTTAAGAGAGAGGCAAGGCAACAGAAATTTATAAACAAAAATTTGGCTTCATTTTTTTTTTCTTATTTGGGACAGATTCTCACTCTGTTGCCTAGGCTGGCATGCCATGGTGTCAGTCTGGCTCATAGCAACCTCAAAGTCCTGGGATCAGGTAATCCTCCTGCCTCAGCCTCCTGAGTAGCTGGGACTTCAGGTGTCCACCATAACACCCAGCTAATTTTTCTATTTTTAGCAGACATAGAGTCTTGCTCTTGCTCAAGCTGGTCTCAAACTCTGAGCTCAGGGATCTTCCTGCCTCAGCTTCCCAGAATGCTAAGATTACAGGCATGAGCCATCACACCTGGCCAATTAGCTTCAATTACTAAACAAAAAATATACCAGTGTGATAGAATCACAATCTGCATAATGCTTTATATTCAAGAAAGTAATCCTTACATAAATAGTAGGCATTGCTTTAATTCGATAAGTATGCTTTGTAAATTATGTCCACTTTAATCCAGAATTGATGAATTTATTCACAGTAAATCAATATATTTATTACAAAAGCACTCTTCTTTATAGAATATTATAATATGTGTGGCGACATATACAGATATACATTGTTCAAAGATTACGTGTATGTGCAGGCATGCATATTCATTGTAGAATTAACATGTGCCCAAAGAGATAGCTCTGTGTGTTAAGTGTAGGGTATAAAATAGTTAATTCTCAAATAAATTACTAACGAACCAAAAATATGTTTAAAAATAAGCATCTAGAATTAAAAATAGAAGCAAAGACTAGAAAATAAAAAGACCAAATATATCTTCTAGTAAATAGTATAAGCACTAAAAAAAGTTATTTTCCCGGTGATAAAAATGTTCTGGGAAGAAAGAAAACAGACTAAACTATCAAAATGAAACATCAGAATGCAGTTTACTTAATAACACGGGCTAACTCTTAATGAAAATCTATTACATTTCCTAGAATACTTTGATGAAATATAAAAAATGATGAGTAAATTATTTTTCAAGTGTGATGAGTCTAGGAAAAGATCAGTGAAACAAAAAGAGTAATATCACAGCATACAAACAGAAAATTCACATATAGACGAAAAAAATCACAGTTTACATTGCATTCATGTTTAAAATCAAACATCACTTTTTCACATTTTGAAGATTTTCCCCCCTAAATATGGAAAGAAAAACAAGCCAGAGCTTTAATATAATATTTTTTTTCCAACCTGGAACAGCTGCAAAAAACAAATCTTGCTGGAGATAAGCTTAGTTATAAATATCAACATTCCCTTTAAATAAGAGAGTCCAGTTTTCATACCATCTGCCTCTTTCTAAAAGGAAAAAATATGAAAATCATAAACCAGGACATCCTCATTTAAAGAAAGCATTTAAAAATGACTGTAGTAAAAAGGCTATGAACTATTCTGTACCCCATCTTTAAACTTTCCCTATTGATCAGAAAGTGGGATTTTTGTGAAAGCAAACAACTTTATTCCACAAATAAACTGCCTAAACAATTAATTTTTTAAAATTATCACTTTCCAACTTTTTCACTTTATTGGCCATAATGATAATCTCTGATTGGACTATATTTTTCTTTAATGTGCCAGACTCCCTACCATTTATTTTTTTAATTATGTCTGTCACTTAACTCTACTTTTTCTAAAATATTTTGAGAGCCTATTCTAAAGACTTCCATGTTATCTTTTCTAGTACAAAAATTGATTTCCAAGAGAACTAGACTTTTCCTTTAATACAGATTCAATCCCCTACAAAAACCCTTCCGATGTCTCTCTCAGTACAGTACTGCTTTTATACTTGAGTTGAATTTGGATTTTATCTTAAAGCCTTCTTTCTTCTTTTGCCCTTAATTATTTTTCATTCTTTGTTAATGACCTTGTGATTGGACATTTTAATTGTTCACTGTAGCACATCATTACTACTTCAATAATTAAATCCACAAACCATATCTATTATTTAACTCTTTAAAGTATTCAGAAGAAAGAATTAATGCAAGATGGTCTACCACATGGAGCAGTTCACCATGATATGCTGGATACGCCCACATAGAGGACTACTCAGTATAGTAATACTGAGATTGCAGAAGGGACAGTATTATTGGCAGAAACCGAAGACAGAAAATCAGAAGCTTCTATTTCAACAATATGAAGGTTGTCTGGAAAGTATCCGAGCATGTACTATGACATTCAGAGGCATATGCAGTTGAATTCTTTCTAGACAGCCCTTGATAAAAATGTTTAGTCAATTCCCTGAATTACAGTGGTAGGATTCTGAAAAGCTACTAAAACAAAGGTACATAGGGATCCCTGGCATAATTCACTCTCTTTGTCATATTCACTTTTCTTTTTCTCATACATACAAAAAGACATACCCTTGTACAGCAAACAAATAGAATAAAATTGATACTTTAACCATGAACATTTGCACTTATAGTGCAAAAACTGCTTAAATGCATCCTTCAGAGCAAAAATATACCTTCGCACCTTTATTTTTTAATTCACTTTCATTCTATTTTTGCCATGGACCACTCTGGCCCATGATTATAGAAAACGAAGTTCCTTTACAATTGGTAAATGACATTTAATTGCTTCCTTGGAATGCTGCCTCTTCAGTTTTTTTAGGAGGGAGGAGAAGGAGAGATTCTACACAGTAATGGTCAATAATATTTAATCACAAGTTAATTATTTAAAATAAATAACCATTTTATAACAATCAATAATTCATTATTTTCATGACTTAATGTGACACTACAAAATGATATGAACAATTAGGTTATTGGTGGAGCAACAGAAAAGTTATTTTGCCTTATGCCTATCCACTATTAGTTTAAAAATATTAAAAAACTTTTTTAATATTAAATTTCATCTGCTATTGATTTTCTGACTTCCTTTGACCTTCTTCCTTCTTTTGACTTCCTTTTATGGTACCACCAAAACAGGAATTTTTGTTTTTTATACCAAAGAATCTCAAAGAATGATAACAATGTCTGGAACATAGTATATATAGATTTTTTGAGTAAATATGCAACAATAGAAAATTATGTTTGCTTAAAAAATCATATTTGATGCTCACTTATTGCAAATGTAATTAAAAATAAATTTTGAGTATAAAATATTATAAGCTATCTCTGTTTTATGAGAACATGAGCCTGATAAAGAGTAGGTTAACTCTTCCCTACTTTTTTCTTTTCTGCTTTTGACTCCTTTTAGTTATTAACCAAGGTAAGCTCATTTTCTATTCTTAAAATAGGTAAAGAATATTTATCTCATATAGCTGTGTTGTAATGATTAAATTAAATAAGTAAACTATAAAAGTGTTTCTTATGATAAAATAGTAAGTGCTCAATAAATATTAATATCATCACATCATGCAGGTTTAATCAGATACTACTGAGGCACTGCATAGCCCAATAGTGTTTTAGATGTAAACAGCCTGAACTTGACAATCTCACATTCATTAAACATCATTGAGTTCCATTATATTTAAGGTTCTTAGAAAGCAAGAATGGTCTTAGAATATACTACGTTTATAACAACTTAATTACACTTAATTTGTACAATTTCTGCTATTATTTTATCTTATCATCTTCTGCCATTAGTGAGGAGGCTTCAACAAAGTATTTTTGGGTAACTTTAAGGATGACACATTATGTACAAGGTTGGACAACTAAGTTTTGCAAACTTATCCTTGAAAAAGTTCTAAAAACCTCATTGCTGATTATCACTATGGTCACCAGATGACTTCAAAGGTGGCTTCATTAAGCATTGAAGTATGTAGCACTTCTTCTACCAATGAGTTTGCAAACTTAATTGTCCAACCTTGTATGTTTCCTTATTGCTAACAAGTGTTGGAAATTCTGTACTACAGCAGTTTTTTTTTTACCTACTACATCATATCTAGCTATCAAGAAAACAATTACAAGGCTAATAAAAGATTTTAAAAACCCACAATTTTAAGAGACAAGCGAGCATCAGAACTAGACATATCAGCGATGCTGAAATTGTTAGACTTGGAATTTAAGACTAGGATTAAAATGCTTAAGGCTCTAGTAGATAAAATAGCATGCAAGGATAGATGGACAATATAAGCAGAGAGATGGAAATTCTGAGAAAGAATCAAAAAGAAATGTTACAGATCAAAAACACTTTTACCATCAATAAGAAATGCCTTAGATGAGTTTATTAGTAAATTGAACATGGGCCATGCAAAGAATGTCTGATTGTAAGGATAAACCAATAGAAAACTCCCAAACTAAAAAACAGAAAGAAAAAGGATTGAAAAAAAGTCCAGAACGTAATACCCAAGTATTGGGAAACAATTATAAAAAATGTAACCCAGGCACAAAGGGTATATCACAAAGGTAAGAGAGAAAACAATGGAAATATTCAAAACAATGGTTACTAAGAATTTCCCTAATATTAATGGCAGACCCCAAACCAGAGATCCAAGCATCTCAAAGAACCCCAAAGAGGATCAATGCCAAGAAACCTATACTTGCCTTATCATTTTCAAACTACAGAAAATCAAAAATAAAGACAAAAATCCTTAAGTGGGGTGACCAATAGAAGAACACAGCTAAGGATTACATGTGACTTTTCCTTAGAAACCACATAAGCAAGAAGACAGTGAAGTGAAATATTTAAAATACTGAGAGAAAAAAACCACTGACTTAGAATTTTGTTCCCTCCAAAAGTGAAGAATACTTTTTCCAAAAGGCAAAGACTGAAATAATGTGCTACCAATAGTCATGTCTACAAGAAATATTAGAAGAAATTCTCTGGAGAAAAGGAAAATACCATAGATCAAAACCTTGGATCTACATAAAGAAAGGAGAAGCATCGGAGAAAAAGTAAGGACAGAAAAACAAAAACTTTTATTTTTCTTACTGATAATTCATCTAAGAGATTAATGGTTTGTTCAAATAATAATGGCAACAAGCAGCACCTGTGGCTCAAAGGACATATAGTGTCAAATGTATTGTATCTTTATAAAAGCATCTTTAGCACCTGGAATTTTAGTCTGCAGTATATGTGAAAAGGACAAGCTGGGTGGCGCCTGTAGCTCAAAGGAGTAGGGAGCTGGCCCCGTGTGCCGGAGGGGTGACTTCAAACCCAGCCCTAGCCAAAACTGCAAAAAAATTAATAATAATAATAATAATAATAATGGCAACAATACAGTCATATGTTATATTAATATCTAAACTTATCTGTATATAATTATGTAGAAAAGAAATAAATGACAGTAATGACACAAGGACAGAAAGGGAGGAATAAGGGTTTTGTATTACTTTAAGAGACTCATACTGCCTGTGAAGTGGTATAGTGTTATTTGAATGTGGAGTTGGATTATTTGCAAATGTATAATAAAAATTCTAGGGCAACCGCTAAAAAAGTAAAAAATAAAGTACAATGAATATGATAAGAAAGGAGAGAAAATGGAAATCCTATAAAATGCTCAATTAAAAATTTAAAAGGCAGAAAAAGAATGGAAGACAAAAGTAAGACTGAAGACAATGGCAAAAATTAAAAAATAGTAATAAATATGGTCAACATTAAGACATACTGATGGAAAATAGCACGTGGAAAAATGTCCCACATCATGATGTCATCGGAAAAGTGCAAATACCACTGAGATACCAGTACACACCAAAATGTTAGAATGGCCATAATCCAGAAAACTGACAATGTCAAATGCTGTCAAAGGCGTGGAACAACAGGAACTCTCATTCACTGTTGGTGGCAATGCAAAATTGTAAAGCCATTATGGTAGACGGTTTAGAGAGTTATTACAAAACTAACCATATTCTTACCATATGATACTGTAACTGTGCTTTTCAGTAGTTACCTAAACGTACTGAAGACTTATGTCTACACTAAAACCTACACATGGATATTTATAGCAGCTTTATTCATAATTTCCTAAACCTGGAAGCAACCAAGATGTCCTTCAGCAGATGAATGAATAAAAGAACAATGGTACTTAAAAATAATGGGATATAAATTCCCTGTTTAAAAAAAAAAAAAAAGAGCTGTGAGGCATGGTAGAAAGTGAAATACGTTGTACTAAGAGAAAAAATACATTGTACTAGGAGAAAAAATCCAGTCTGAAAAGGCTACACACTGTATGATTCCAACTATATGACAGTCTGGAAAAGGCAAAACTATGGAGACAATAAAAAGATTAGGGATTGTTAGGGTTTAAGAGGTAGAAGAACAATGAATGGACAGAACACAAAAGACTTTTAGGGCAGTGAAAAGACTCTGTATGACACTATAATGGTAGATACATACCATCATTATACATTTGTCCCACAGAACGCACAACACGAGGGTCCACCATTGGACCCTAATGCAATCTCTGGACTTTGGGTGTTAATGATGGCAGTGTAGCTTCATCAACTGCAATAAATGACCTACTTTGGTGGAAGATGTTGATAATGTGTGAAGCTATAGATGTATCGAGGTGGAAGGCATATGGGAAATATCTGGACTGTCCTCTCAATTTTACTGTGAACTTAAAACTGCTCTTTAAAATGACTTTTTAAAAAGTCTATTATAAAAAAATGATTTTACAAAAGTACAGGATAATTACTTTACTAGTTTTAGAAAATTTTCTTTTCTTATGAAATGATTGAGATTTCATTATCATATTAACCAAAATTCTTGGCCAGGAGCTAAATTATATCTTATGAGCCCTTCTAATGGAAATGCCATATAAAAATGCTTATAAGGTATATATTTTCCAATGATTATTGAATTCTAAACAATTTAAGGGGAAAAGCAACTGAGTGTCCCAAAGCAATTTTCACAGTAAAATGAGTAATCTGTTTTATCACAAGCACATACCACTGCCCAATAATCCCTCTCCCCCAAATCCACTATATCCCCCATTTGACTAAGTAGACATTCCAACTTACATAGCTCTCCTCAAGTCCCCCATCCACCTTCATTTTAGTCTGAGTACACGAGCTTATTTCCCAAGTCACAAAGAGAATACAGGCCATCAGGGAAGAATCAGACACTGAGCAAGCTTACTCTAACTCACTCCTTCACACATATCAACACACACAAATCCATGTACACATCCACAGACATGAATACTGCTGGCATCAGTACCTCCGCTCTGATCTCAGTGTTGTAAGGGTCCTGCGTTCTGTACACAGGAGACTAGACCCATAGGCAATCTCCCTGCCTTTTTCTGTTTTGCTCTCCTCCTTTCTCCTTTGCCATTGCCTCCATCCTCCAATACTAATACCACCTTAGTATTATAATAGAGGTCATTATTTTCAGACTTTCTTCTCTTAAATACAACCCCACACTGCTTCCAGAGTAAGTAATCTCTCACAATTCAAATTTAATAGAGAAATTCCTCTGAAGTATATTACATCATTCAATGTCTCCCTGTTTCCTTTAAGATCATACTAACCCCATAGTTTGGTATAACCTACATAGGCTTTTTCTCCATTCTTTTTACCCATCTTTATCCCACATACAAAAACAGTTCTCCAACTATTTTGAATGATACATAACTCCCTGAAATTAATGATGCATAACATCTTATTGTCCTTGCCCATGTTCTTTTCTCCGAAAATGCTTTAAATACTTCTTTACCTGAATATCTCATACTCTACCTTTAAATCAGTAGAGAGATATGACTGTCATTAATTCAACTCATTAATCTTATAATTCCTCTCTTCCTCTGGGTAGAAGTAGTATTACAAATCATAGTCCCCCATTCGAAATTAAGCAGTTTGCCTTGACCAATGAAGCTCTAAATGCCAGTGCAATATGGACCACTCTCCCTTCCCACTGCTGAAGTGATCATGGAAGTGCATCCAGTAAGAGCCTTTGATGTCCTTTGATATCTTCAGTCCACAAGCTTTCTACTAACTCATTTTGGGCATGTAGTTTCTGTGACAAATGTTAACCAACATCAAGATTTGGGAATGTTTATTCTCAGCATAGCCTAATCTATTCTGACTTACACAGAGGGTTACTTATTCAGGAAGCCTTTCATGAGATCAACACAGTCTGATTAATTGCTGATTCCCCAGTTATGATAGCATTCTATTCATGCTTTTATTATAACATAACACTGTAACAAAATGGCTGCTGTAATTATTTATTTCCCTTCTTACATTGTACTCGTGAAGGCAGCAACTGTGCACTTTAACCCTGGATTTTCACCCACGAGCATCATGCCCAGCTTATAGTAAGTGCTTAGAAATGTTTACTGAATTAACCATTCATTCATATAGTCACTCATCAAGGGCTAGAGGCTACTCCAGTTTCTAGAGAGAGTAAAAAAAACAAAACAAACAAAAATCCCTGCCCTCATATTCCTTATATACTTAGGAAGGATAATGACAATCAACCAGACAAATAATCAGAAAATATATAGTT
Organism: Otolemur garnettii; assembly: GCF_000181295.1. NCBI lineage: Eukaryota > Metazoa > Chordata > Mammalia > Primates > Galagidae > Otolemur > Otolemur garnettii. The sequence goes on along the minus strand of NW_003852399.1, from coordinate 33,143,204 downwards.
TATTAGATAGTGATAAATGTTATATAGCATAGAAAGAACTTAAAGCATGGAATACTGGCTAGATAACACCCTATTTAAAAGATGACCTTTTAATAAACATCTAAATCAATGTAAGGAAATTGGCCAAACAAATACTGAGGAAAAGAGTAATTCAGCAGAAAGAACAGCAAAAATCCTGAGATGGGAAAATGCCTGGCATGTTCAAAGAATCAAAAATCCTGAGATGGGAAAATGCCTGGCATGTTCAAAGAATGAGGGAACCAGTATGCCTAGAGCAAATAAAGAAGGTGTGAAGAGTTAAAGATGAAATTAGAGAAATAGCAAAGGCCCAAATATGTAGAGACATTTAGACCAGTTTAGGAGCGTTATTCAGTTTTTATCTTGTGTAGAATGTAAAACCATTGAAGGGCTCTGAGTAGAATGAAGAGTGGGAAAGGACATATGAAGATGAAGTCAGAGATACAGTGAGGGTCCATCTTCTCTCATTTTATGCCATTTCTCTCCATGATACCTGAGAAATGTGGATATTCAATTAACCAAGAATTATTCAAAATAATGCTGACTAACTCATATTTTAAGATGATGCTAATCTGTTCATGAACTACTACGAAGAAATAGTGATTAAAACCAATAGATAATTACGGAAATATTGCGATGTGCCAAAGTATAATAATATACTCAGCATCAAGAGAGACTAAGCATTTTATATAACAAATCTTAGTAGACAATTAATGCCACTAATCAATTTAACATATAAATCAGATACATATTTATAGCTCTGTAAGTCATGCTCCATTTACTTGCATTTGCCCAAATACCACAAAACAGATACAAGTAAAAACATATCCTCAATGTAAGAACAAACTATGTTTGGAACCCAGGTTCATTATCAGAAGCAAACAACCCAAAACAAGACAAACAAAGAGAAAGAAAACAAACCACAAATCAAAACTCCTTTTGCCAAATGTTAAATCAAATAAACACACCTTGCGTTGTGTCCTTGATGCTGCCAAGTCTGAACTCTGGAGAGCTGCCAAGGGGCAGGATGTTTCCAAAGGCAGAGTCTTTACTGAGGAAACTGTGCTCGTGTTCCTGACAAATTCAGTTCCAGATACCAAAAATAAAATTCTTTGTTGTTTTTTCTTACTAGAATTCAAAATAGAACACAAGGAATAGTAAATGGATGATCTCAAGTTCCGCAAATGTCCACAAAATAAAATAACAATGAGAGCATTTCCAAAAGCTGTCAATTCTATTATCCATTCAACTCAAATATATTTGGGCACTATTGAATATTATGCCCCTCTTTAACAAGGCACATTTTCATGATATTGACTTTGAGAAGTCTTATCACAGAAAAGCCTCGTTAAGTTTACTTGACCATTGGGTGTCCCAAACGCTTACCTGAAAAGTAACAGGCAATGGTTCCAACTACTCTGAAGTGTGAGTATAAAGAGAATGATTTGAAATTGTTTTCTGTTATTTAGTTTGTATAGAGTTGACTTATAAAAACTACTATAGTTATTTAGTCATAAATTTTAAGCATATTTTACCTTCTAAATGTCCATTAAAAAAGCAATGAGGAACAATAATCAAGTATTTCATGATTTATTCATTTTTGTACAATGAAGATTTACTGAATATCTACGATACACCAGGGACCGATTTTATCTGGAGTTTTAAACTGCAATTGCTTTCACAGAGATAAGATTATCACATTGAAATGGTTCCAAGCCATTGTCCAGTCCTAATATTAATCCCCAAATTAACTCCAAGTATTTGAGAATACAAACTTTACTAATTCTGATAAGATCATCAAAAATAACTATTTTTAGAACATCTTAAGTAGTGATAATAATCTACATTAATACTCATAATATGAAAGAACAATCTTTTTTAGCAAATGGTGTTGCAAAAGAATAAAGTTGGACCATTACCTCACACCATAAAAAAAAATTAACTCAAAATGTATCACAATTAAATGGAGACTAAAACTATTATATAAACCAGAAGAAAACATGAGAGCAAAAGTTTGTGACTTTGAGTTAAATGATAGTTTCTTAGATACAATGCAAAAAGCATAAGCAATGAAATAAAAAAGAGATAACTGGACTCCATCAAAATAAAAATGCTTGTGCTTTAAAGAACATGATCAAAAAAAGTGAGAAGACAATCCACAGATTGTCCAGAGAAAATATTTGCAAATCATATATATGACAATTGTTTTATACTCAGAACATGTGAAGAATTCTCATAGCTCAACAACAAAAAAGTTCAATAATCAAAATGGGCACCGTATTTGAACAGAAATTTTTCCAAAGAAAATATACAAATTGCCAATAAGCAAGTGAAAAGTGCTCAACATCATCAGTCACTGGGGAAAATCTAATCAAAACTATAATGAGATGCCACTCATCATTTCTACCAGAATTGCCATATCAGAGGAGAGACAATGCCAAACTAGATAAGAAAATGTGGAGAAACCATAGCCTTTCGCATACTGTTGATAGGAAAGCAAAATGGTGCAGTCACACTTTGGAAAACTGCTTGGCACTTCTTCAAATATCCAAACATTGTTAGATATATATCCAAGACAGGGATGGGGAACCTTTTCATTTGGAAGGCTACATTAAGTTAGTTACAATCATTTAAGCCCACATTCAAGAAACTTCAATTACATATACTTAAAAATGTATATTATCATGTAAAAATCTAACTAATTTGTAAATAATAATTTCAAAAAATACAAACAACTTTATTAATTTTAAAGTTAACCTTTTGATGACTTTTTGTGTCTACTTTTTGTCGGAAAGCATTTGAAATTTGGCTGCAGCATGGAGGTCTACAGTTTCAATTGATTCGCTAGATGGGTATCAGTCATTTGTGACCTTACAGATGTCCTGATTAGGGTTAAGTAGGAGAATGTAGATTCATAGCAATTAAGTGGTTGAAAAGCAAGATAAAATTGGGGGTGGGGGGGATGTTGCTGACAGTGTGTGTATTCTACTATAGTTTTCCATATTTCAATTGGATCTTTCTTAGCATAAACAATGGCTTTAAAATATCATCTACCAAGAGCTTAATTAATTCCATCTGTAATTTTTTTAGGTGGCTTGGTGGTATCAACCAGGTAAGGCTGAAATGCTCATTTGAGTGTGATATTATGATTCTCAAAGTCAGGGAAACTTCAAGGGTACATGTGAAATTTACTAAATGTAGAATATAAATGTCTTAACACAATGACTAAGAAAATGCTATGAAGGCTAAGTTAACCAGCTTGATGAAAATATTTCAAATTGCATATAAAACCAGCACATTGTACCCCAGAATTGCATTAATGTACACAGCTATGACTTAATAAAAAAAAAAAAGTCAGGGAAACTTTCATTGTATTCTCCAAATAATAGGTCCGTAACAGCTTCACATTCTTCAAATGGTTCACATACAGGGTGGATATAAAGTTGTGTGCAAATTTCTCTGTTAAACTATTTTAAATTGCACACAAACTTTGTGTTCACCCTGTGTATCATCCTGTTCATCAATGACCTTTTCTAAATGGGGAAAATGTTCATCTGAAATTTTTTTTTGAAGAAGTGTTTTGAAAAAAGATAGCTTTTTATGAAATGCTTGGAATTTTTGCACATAACACATACAGACTTAGTTTTTACTTTGCAAAGAAATATACATGTCACTTGATTTGATGTGGTATCATACTGAAATGCTGCATTTCTATAGATATCTTTTAATAATTCACATTGCTGATTCTATTCTTCATAAAATGTAAGTATATATTCTCACAGATATAAAATTTTGGCTACCATCTGTCCCTGCGATGCCCAACACACTTTAGAATGATGTAACAAATCTTAACTGCCTCATTGCTCAACTTTTACATGTTACAAAACTAATGATGCTAACTTGCATTTGCACAAATAGTTACAAATACTTTTAACTTGTTTCAAAGTTAAATAAAACTAATGATGCTATCTCGTATTTGCACAAATGTATCAATAGTTACCAATATTTTAAACTTGTTTCAGAGTGTCACTTAAAACAGCAGCTGTGCCACAGAGATTTTGCTGATACAAAATACAATGAAAAGAAATGAGAGCATGTATCTGTTAATATGTTTTTTTATTCTGCAATAAACCCTTCATGTTTTCCTGTCATGGAAGGGCACCATCTGTACATATACTCACTAAATTTACCAAATGCAGTCACAACAACTTCACGACATTTATCTTGAAAGTTATTGAAGGTATCTATTCCCCATATTCTGTTCCCAAGGGTGCTCAAAGTGAGTAACTCTTGGTAGCAAAGAAAACCTTCTGTTATGACTAGGGTGACCAGACATCCTGCTTTTGGAGGGACAGTCCTGCTTTTTAACAATTTGTCCTGCCTCCTGCGGCATTTTAAAAAAGCCTCAATTTTTGGAAAGAATGCACCAACGGGCAGGAGAACAGGAAGGGAATATATGGTTTTCGACTGCCATGTGGCTATTTTGCCAGAATATGAGTTTTATATTATTTTTGTTAATTTTATAATGTTAAGCTGTAATAATAACAAATAATTGTTGAGAAGTAATTATTGAGAACTGCTTATCAAACTTTGCATTGTTTTCAGGCCCTGCCCTGCCCCATCCCCTGCCCCCTTCCCACCCCACCCCACCCCCCACCATTTTGTCCCGCTTTACAAATGTTAAAATCTGGTCACCCTAGTTATGACCCAGATGAAGTATAAAATCTTCACTGAATCAGTAGTATCATTTGGTTCCTCTAAAGCAATTGAATGATATGTATTTTCCTTTTGAAATGTTTCATGAAGTCATTCTATTAAGTTGAAGGCCAATTCACTCTGTTCATCAGTTATGATCTCTCTGAAAGAGGCAGTTGTTTATACTTAGAAAAAGTATCATAGTTTAGGGCGGCCCTGTGGCTCAAAGGAGTAGGGCACCGGCCTGGCCAAAAACTGCAAAAAAATTTTTTAAAGTATCATAGTTTAAGCATCCTACAACTTCAAATATGCATTCTTTCACAATTTCTATACCACTGAATGGCTTCCCTTTTTCCCCCAAGTATATAAGCTGCTTCAGGGGAATTATTTCCAGTTCTTATTGATGCTTAAAAGAATTGCTTTTGCTTTTGCTTTTTTCTTTTAATTTCTCCAATACAACCTTTTGTGCCTCTCCCTCTAATTTAAAATATTTATGGTCTTTATAATGTTAATGAACATGAATCTCTTTAATGTTGATACTGCAGTATCACAAAGCCAGCAAATCATTTTGCTAGTAGACAGGATAATATTGAAATTCCCAATCCTTATTAAGAAATCTGTTTTCTTCCTTCAGTGTTCCCTTGGTCTTCTTTGACATGAAGGACTGTTAAGCAGACAGAATTAAAAATAGTGTTGAGCTGTGCAACTATTCACAAATTTCATCCCCCCAAAAAACACAATGTACTGCTTTCAAAAGCTGATAACAGATTGGCATACTCAATACTCACAAACTCTTACCAACCAGCCTAATGTAATAGTGGTCCCAGTTAGATCTGGACAGTCAGAAATGTATCATGAGCATGGCTGCTGGCAATTTAGCCCTTCCGGCTTCCTATTGTTCTCATTGTGCTGGTCAATATGGGAGGATTATTTCATTGAAACTTATTTTATTCTTTGGTATTTTAAAAATGAAATTAAAATATAAAATTCAAATAAAAATATATTAATAAAAATTAAAGAATTTCTTCTGTAAAATTTGAATTTAGTCAGAAAGCTGCACTTAAGGACCTAGAAGGCCACATGCAGCCTTAAGCCTATATGTTCCCCACCATTGACCCAAGAAAAATAAAAAGTTATCTCTGCACAAAAAGTTATAACAGATGTTCATAGCAGTATTATTCTCATAGCCAAAAAGTAGAAACAACTCATGATGAACAGGTAAGCAAGATGTGGTATATCCATATAAAGCATATGCAAAATAATATGAATGAAGTGAGATCATTTTATAAAGACAATGTGTCAAATATAAACATCTATGTAAATGTGAAACAATACTATCTGAAAAACTATTTTCATTCTATAGCAAATCAAGTTCAAAATGAGATATGATTTGAGTCAGATTCTATACAAATTCAAAACAAATATATAAATGTTATTAAATAAGCACTTATTTAAAAATTATCTTAAAACTAAGAAAAAAACAGTAATATGTTCAAATGAACCATAACTGAACTTCTCTCATCTTGAACTTTAAAAAAGTTTTCATAAACCATATGTAGAAGTAGTATAGTGTATAAACATACAGTACAGTTTTGTTCTTAAGCAGTTCCATCTATCTAGGAGAAACCAGAATGGATTACCTGTTTTATCCTATGGGTAAGTTCTTAATATTTTCAAAATGTAAAATGATTTCAGCTTATATAACAGCCTGCTCATATAAATTTGCATACCACATAACTTAGGGCAACAAGGGAATTATTTGTGTATTATCTTTCAAGAAAATTTTTGTTATAAATAGGACATAGGGAGGAATACCCCCAAATACCTTTTATTCTACAAAAGTATAGTCATACAACTAAAGACCTCAAGGACATGTTGCACAGTAGTTGATAAAGTTTGACAACCATTATGCTAAATACCAATTTCACCAGGTTGCTTTACCATCTATATGTCTAAAATAGATGCTTAATTGCCTACAAGATCAAAATAGCTCTGGCATACAAAAGCCATTATAACCTGGGCCAGCAAATTTATATTGCCTCAACTCCAGCCACTTTTCTCCAAATTACATTTTAACCACTGAACTTTCCATTTCCCAACCACAAGATCCCATTAACAGCTTAACAGCTTTACAAATCTTGTTCTCCTTTCAACATTACCCCAGCTCTAGCCATGTGTACCTTGAATTCATAGGCATCCTTCAAGACCCTGTTTCAATTATGTACTTTGTCCATATAATTCAACTACAACTACCAAACAAATCTGTGGTTATGTGATTGACATATAACTCGCTTATTAAACACTACATATATTTATCTCTATAATCACTTGGAATTTTGAGATACAATGGAAAAGTATTCATAATTTCTTATTATCTTTGGAATTAATGAAACAATTTCTGTCTTGGGAAACAAATTTCTAAAATCTTTACATGAACTGTGTTTCACTTAAGTTATAGAGCTGTGAATAGATTAATTATTAAATGCATTAAATACATTCTTGATTGTAACCCCTACTCATGTAAGACCAAAGAGGTGAAGGGGCAAGTAGAACATTGAAGGGCAATAATAGAGAAAACGTAGGTCACTTGAAGTGGAAAGGAAAGTTTCACCTTATACCCTAAGCTCAGGTCAGGAACTGGAAAACTTCTGTCTTCCAGATACAAATATTTTAGGCTTTCAGTGTCAAGAGGCAAAAATCAAATTTGAATAGTGTCATTATGATTTGTAGTGCACTGAGAAGCAGTACAGAAAAATGAAAGTACCACACATGCATTCTGCGGCAATTACTCCATTCTGCAGTAATAGTACAGAAGAAGCTACAAATAATATGTAAACATATGAGCATGGCTGTGTTCCAATAAAACTTCATTAATAAACAATGAGATTTGAATTTCAAATAATTTTCATGTCACAAATATCATTATGCTTTTGACTTTTTTCACCAGTTAAAAATGTAAAAACCATTCTAATTTTACAGATCATGACATACATAGTGAGCCACATTTTGCCAATTGGTCATAGTTTCTGATCAATAATTTAGATATATTTAAAAATAGATTCATACTCTTGGATTGCCAAATTTCACCTCTGGTATAAATAAATCAGAAAATCACAAAATTTTGTTTAAGTCTATGTTATTGCCATTGAATTCATTTTTACAATATGTATCATCTCCTGCAAAAACGATTTTACGTGAACAATTTTTAACTAGATGTAACATAATTATTTAGAGCCACTTCTATATTCTACCACCCTAGGGCATATCATCAATTTTATACACACATATACATCCACAGGTACAACAGGGCTTTGCGTTCGTATTGCATTTTCTTATAGTAAGCTGGTATCCAAGGGATTTTTCCTCAGAAGCCAACACAAAGTTATTCAAATGCACTTTTATAAATCCATCACAATTTGAACATATTGTAAGTCAAAGTATTAGAAGTCAAAAAGCATGTAATACACTAATAAGTCCAGAATATAGTCGAAAGATCGTAATCAAACCATCGTAAGTCCAGAATCCTCAGTTTGCAAAGAAGTTCCATACCAATAGACTCATCATAAAGCTGAAAAGTTGTAAGTCAAACCATCATAAACTGGTGACTGTCTGTATCCTTGACTGGTTTTCTCCTGCTATTACAGAAATACAAACTGCATGGGAATTTGTATTACAGAAATACAAACTGCATGGGAATTATTTTCAAACTCTAAAATGTTGTTCTGTTGTTTTCTGGCATTTAATACTAAAGAAAAGAAGTCTGAGGCCAGCCTAATTTTCATTTCCTGAGAGTAACATGCCTTTTTTCCCCTTTCTTCTTAGCTATGTGAAAGGGAATTTATTATAAATTATAATTCATTATTATAATTAGAAAAACTTGTGATACTGTATCATATATTATATTTAAAAGGCCCTTTTCCCTCATAATTCTTTTTCAGTTCAGGAAAAGCTTATTTCCTATTATATTTTTAGTACTTTTCATTCAAATGCTCACTTCTTTTCTTTAGGAAAAAATTATCTATATATTCTTGTAATTCTTCAGAAACTCCAAATATCCATATAGTGGCCTTAATTCATTCTCCTCCAGATATCTTTTATATATATATATAATTTTCCACTTTTTGGCCAGGAGAACTTTTATATATTCCATACTGACTATACCTTCTAAAACAATATAAATTCTGCTTGCTACTGGCTCAGATATGGGTTTTTAATGTTTTTGTGGTGGGCCAGAATAATACCACCTCAACCCAAAGATGGACAAAGCCTAATTACCAGACCATGCAAAGAAGTTACCTTACATGGCAGAAGAGACTTCACAGACATGATTAAATGACAAACCATGAAATGGAGAGATTATCCTGGATTATCCGGATGGATCTTTAAAAGCTGATAGCCTTTCCCAAGTGTGGTCAGGAGATGTGACTAGAGAAAAACAGAGAGACGCAATGTTGCTGGCTTTGAATAGAAAAAGAAGAGGCCTTAAACCCAGGAGCATGGACAGCCTTAAAAACTAGAAAAGACAAGGAAAGCAACATTCTCTCCTAGAGCCTCCAGAAAAGAATATAATAACCTTGCCCAAACCTTAATTCAAGCCTAATGTGACCTATGACTAATCCAAAGAAATGTAAGATAATAAATTTGTGTTGTTCTGAGCCACAAAGTGATATTATGACAGTAATAGAAAACAATATACTACTCACACTTCTATTTTCCTTGTCATTTTTTTTGTTTCCCCTTAGTATTTTCCACTGTCACTTGACCGCTATCTATTCTTTTCTATCTATTCTTGAATGTTTTAGATATCAAAGAATTCCCTGAAATATTTTTCCTGAGCTTAGAATTTTTCTTAGAGTTTCATAGGTATGCCTCTTAGTCTTCTGGTTGTTTTTTTTGTTTGTTTGGTTTTTTTTTTTCTTTTTTTTTTTTTTTTTTTTTTGTCTTGATTTTGTGGGACATTTTGTTTTACTTGATTCATTTTCAAATGCCAAATTAATCCAGAATATTTTGGCACTGGGAGAAACTATATAAATCATATCTACATAGTCCGGTATTTTCCAACAATGAGTAAGGGGGACAGGAGTTGATGGTAGGAGAGGAAACAAAGAATGGATTCCCTGGAAACACAGATAAAGCAGAATCAGAAACTGGGAGTTTCTTTTTTAAAATTACACATTCTTATCCTGAAAAGAAAAAGTCTGATATGCCCCTGCCTAGAGACAGTTAGCGCTACACTGAGTCACTGTGAATAATGGCTATGTGTTATAATACGCAAGCACATGGCCTAAAAAACTAGTAGAGAATAACAAATCTTCAACCATTTCTGCCTAGATAATGAACCCAATAACTGGAAATGTTACAAAAATCAACAAAGTATATGCCTCTGCTGAAGCCAAGTCTAAAACTTGCAGTGCAGTGCACCCACCTTCCACTTGCTATAAGTTATAAACTGTTTTCTATAATTAGAACTTTGCCACAAGTAACTATATAATCTGTTATGCTATGCCCTGTAATATTTCAACATTCAAAGTATATAAAAGAAATGTTATTGGGATTAAACCACTTTTTCTTTACAAAAATTTTAAGTTGTTCAATATAATTGGTCTGTTATTTTTGCTACTGTCACTACATAATGTGTCTATAGAAGAGCTAAGCTACTTTATTCCTTTAGTCAGTCTCTATGTTCAGTGCCTTAAAAGACAAGCAATTGATAAGAGTCACTCATTTCTGGAACTATATTCATTTGAGTGAACGAAACAGATTATCAAACCACTGAGTACAGAGTATTTATATTTGTAGTACTTAGAATTTTATTGTTGTTGTTTAACATTTCAAAATTATGAGGTAAGAAATCATTTCTTTTTCATTAAAAATATATACCTATCTCATTTAACTATTGCTTAACGTTTCTTGCCATATCAGAAAGGAACAAATGTATGTAATAGGCATAAAAAAAGAAGTAGCTCTAGGATTGTATGATCTTTATCTGCTCAATAAGAAATTTAAGGATATCAAATATGATGAAATATGTACCACTATTTTCCATTTGTTATAATTTTAGATATTCTGGAAGAATACCTAAGTATTTTAAGCAGTACTTGTTAAGATCTTCACACTTACAGCCATATCTACTGATGTCAAAAACATGGACATACAAAACACAGCCTAGGGGAAAATTTGGCCTAAGTTTCATGTTTCTACATGAAGGAAATTCCAAGAGAGATGCATCTGGCATTGGAGAGAGGAAATTTTTCATTGAGCTGGTGGACTTCCACATTACACAATATTTATTACCCCCGAATTTCGGGGTCCCAATAGCAAGTAGTACCATTATTCAAGACATTGTAATAATTTAAAAACATGCCACATATTACAAATGGCCCTGAGGTATCGCTTAGAATGGAAAACCAGAGCACCAGACTAATAGTCTTGGCCTCAGATCCCATTCCTTTTTCATAGTTTCCCAATAGAAGAATTATTAATTGGTAGCTAAACTCCGCTGGTCCACATCATTCCGTTGGGTAGAACAAATCTATTATAAACCAGTGTACATTAGAGATTTGCCCCTTTTCACTTCTCTCTCTGCCCTGGACCATGCAAAGGAGTAAATGTGTATAAGTGTGTCTGTTCTGCAAACTGAAATTTTTCTCTCAGCTGAATTAAAGCCTAGCTTCTGAGAAAGAGACTGGGGCGGGGGGGTTAAAAGGGGTTAAAAAGTACTAGTACACATTTTGGGTCTCAATCTAAAGTCCTAGCCCCAATCAACTCATTAGTAACAAAGCTGATAATTGCAAACTCTACAGGTCTGTTTACAAACTCAAAAGAATAAGGAAAGAGTTATTATAAGTCCATTTCAATGCCTTTTCTAATACATTTGTCTTTATCCCTGTTTCTCTATCAGAAATGAAGAGAGTGGAGTAAGTAAGGGAATAGTCAAATACTAAACACTTAAAATCACAAGTGCTAAAGAAATAACAGGTACTCCTATATACTTTCCCATTTACTACAACAGCAGATCTTTCCCTTTCCAATTTTTTCCTTATCTAATGAGAACTTTTAATATCTACTACTGATGCCCACTTTCATCGAGAAAGGTAAGTAATTTGAGCAAGGAAAGTAAATTATTCTACTCACAGCCTTCTATCTGAATAGAGAAATCAGAAAAAGAGCCACAGTGAAATCAACCACAATATTTTTTAGCCCGAGGAAATTAAAATGCCATAAAAGATAATTAATTTAGTGTGAAAAAAATAGCTCTAGCAATCAGGTAAATAATGATATTCTAGTGGCATGTACTAAAGATAATCAGCTTCCCTTTGTCCGAAACAGATTTTGATAGAAAAATTATGTATTTAATGTTTATCTCAAATTATAATTTAACATTTTTCAAAAATATTTGACAATAAATTCTCTGTTTACTTGTTTAAATATTAGAATATGCTTTAATAAATAATTATCAAAGGGCATTTGGGGAAAAACACAGCTTGCATGGTTTTGTAAAACAGCAACAATTTATAAAACATTATCAGTTTCTGTTTGTTAAAAGTTAATAAAAGCAAGGGGGTTGGGGTAGTCAGACTAAAGATCCTGAAATACATAAGGTGAGGTATCAATAGAGGTAATGTGTAAGAAAGGAAAAAGACTCAACTCAGCTCCTAGCTTTGTAGCTTTGGGTAAAATTTAGTCTCTTTTAGTGATAAAACAATGAGGAAAGAATAATTGTCTTATCCCTACAGAAGTTGAATGAAACCAGGTGTCTTAATCCAGGATCCACTAATGCTTCTAATTGTGCCTCTTTCTGCAGGAGAAAGTTTGCCTTCTCAAAGTGGTATATGCCACCAAAATAATTAGTCATTATTGAATTAAAAGTTAATGTTTCCCATCTTTTCAAGCTATGAACATACATGAAAAAGTCTAGTGTTATCAAAATGGGGGGTGGGGGTGTGACAGAAGACATTTCAGGTACTACCTAACCAGAACCAACACAGAATCAATAATGAATAGATGAGTGGGTTTCTTCTACATTTCTAAATAACCCAAAGAAATCAAAAGCGAAATGCAAAAATATCTTAAACTGAATGTTAATACTTATATGTGTTTACAAATTCAGAACAGATAGACAAAGATTACAAGTGTAATCAATAACACCTTGTATTTGCATAGATCATTATTTTAATACTTTCATAATCAATTACTCTTCCTTTATAGGAAGGAAGGGTACATGCAAGTATCTCCAATTTACAGACAAGAAAATAGTTCTGAAGATTATTTTTCCAACAACCATTTCCTAACCCTGCCAGGTCCCTGCCCTGTAGGCCAGTGCTCTTCTCAAAGTTAACAAGCAGTACAAGCTTTCTTACTGGGGATTTACACTACAAACCTGGCACAGGGAAGTAAAGGATTTTTACCTCCTGTGTGTGTTCCCTCTGCAATGTTTGTTCTGCTGAATCATTTGGGGCTAGATTATAGAAACAAATAAGAGTAGATTTGAGATGGTTATCTACGGTTACCGTTTCCTAGTTGATCATTAAATATGGGCCAAGGAAGCAAAAGAGCTTACAGTTTTGCTCCCTTCTCCCTGAAAGTGGGAGGGATCATTTACTGGGGCCTCTCCAGTAACAAATTGCTTCAACGTCCTGAGGAAGCTCATTAAACCCAAACAGGCAGCAGTGAGAAAGGAATTCCAAGTAGAAAAAACAAGGTCTTTAATCCCTATTTTCCCATGAGGACACCAATATCAAAAGGGTTCAGAGATTCGCCAAGCTCCAGAAAAAGTAACCCCGCCCCTCCCACCACCACCAATAAAGCGCCCTATGCTGTCCGAAGATCTTCTCTAGGAATGTTTGGCTCTGCAGAGACTTGTTCATTAATAAGGGGAGGCAGGAGAAAGGGTGAAGAGTAATATAGGAAATGGAGGCCGGAATAGGGACAACAAAACCCATAGCGCTGCACAGCGAAAGAAACAGCCCGGAATGATCAGGCTACACAAAGGAGCCAAACCCTAGCGGAACCAAGGCCTCGGGAGGTGGGCGGGACTAACTCTGCCCAGGCCCAGAGCCCGCGCCAGACGCGCTGGCAGGGCGGGAACCGCGCGTTCCTTAGCAACCCCGGCGCCACGCCCACCTTCCTCGCACTCCCCAGCCCGCCATCGCCCACCCCCACCGCGAGCGCCCTGCGCCTCTGGAGGGGGTCCTGAAGTGATCCTGGTACCTACTGGGTCTCCCCGGCTCCGGGTTCCTCTTGCAGAGCCTCCCTCCGCCCAGCCCGCCCCAGTGCCGCTCCCGAGTACTGAACGAACGTCTCCTAAATGGTGTAGGGGCTCCCTGTGGAGGTGAGCCCGGTTTGAGTCCCGGGCCCCAAGATTCCTGGGCAGGGTCTCCCCAGCCTCCTCGCACTCGCCGGACACACACACACACACCTCAGCTCTGCCAAGGCAAAGGCCGACAAACTTCGTGTCCGGCTGGAAATGTTGCTGTCCACGGTCCTGTCACTCAGAGGCAGGGGCGGGACGAGCCAGCCACACACCCCGGCTCCCGAAGGGCGGGACGGATCAGAGGCGGGGCTGGAAGGACAGGGGCGGGACCAGACCTCAGCCCGCTCTGCGATTGGTCAGTGTCTCTCCCGCCTCTGCGCCTTTCCTGGACGCGAAAGCGCGGGCCCTGCGGCCTGGTCTTTCCCTTGACGTGAGTCCAAACGTCTGATACGTGTCTGCCAAGGTAACTGTAGAAATTAAAAGTATTAAAAGTAAGGACTGTAATTTGTTTTATAAACATAAAACACAGATATATCTTATTTTCATTACTGAAACGTTCCCACCTAACACACACACTCCCAATCCACATTCTCAGAGAAGCATCCCTAGGTAAAAATATATGTGCAAACAAAATGTATTTATTGCCTCCTAAAACAGCAAAAAACAAACAAACATATCCTTTTTATATCCATTTTAACTTTTAACAGGAGATTTATCAATTGAAGAAAGGGAGTTGTTGCAACATGACCAAGAACCAAGGGTTAGAGGTCTATGTTCGGACATTCAGTTTTCACATCTGCAAGATGGAGAATGAAATATTAACATGTTAGTTATTTGGAAAGCATTTGGCTACTGGAATGTTTTATACATTATATTCATGTAATCTTTACAAACCCCAGGGAGGGTTATTATTATCCACAGCCTGTGAACAATGAAACACAGGTTAGATTAGGTTTCTTCAGTCTGTCAACAAATCTAATTACTTAAAGTCAGTTCCTTCAAAAAACTATACAACGTACAGATTAATTTTTCCTTTGCTTAGGAGTAAGTCACCTTCCTCTAAGCCAGTCCATCCTATCTTTTTTAAAAAGCCCTTGAAAAGAAAGTAGCATACAAAAAAAAAAAAAAACTGAGACAAGTATAAATAGACTTACCAGAAGGTTCTCTAAAGTCTCCCAGGATATCATGGCCAGGAATTGAATCCAAAATGTAATTTTATTTCTGTCCTCCTAAATCATTTTCTGGTTTCCAGTTCCTTTCCCAGAAATAAAGGTAGAGTTAAATGAGATTATATTAATACTCTTAACCAGATTTTTGTGTGTGTGTGGCTTTAAAATAGTGGAACTCTTTTTCTGTCTATATTAAACCAAAACTCAGAAGTGTTTATCTTGTCAGATTCAGTGGTAGTAAGGAAAAAAATAATACCTCAAGAAAAGTGCTTTGAGATTCAATTAAAATGTCCACCATACTGTGATAGAATTGTTGGAATAAAATAAACACATTCCAATTGCAAATGATTTTATTTTCTTTGATCGCTGAATTTTCAAATTCTTCTGAAAGTTTGCTAAGAGTAACTCTCTACAAAACTTTCTTGATTTGTGTGACCCACAGTTCCCATTTTCTTTAAGCTTTTAAAAATATTTGGTTTTAGGCTAAAAAGAAAGTTATGATTATATATTAATAAGTACATTATATAAATAAGCAGTATAAGATTCAAATAAAAGTGGTGAATATATTTATTTGAATTCTTTTACAATTGCAAATTCAAATAAATAAAGCAAATGTATTTGTTTGAATATTCGCACATATATAAGATATTATACATTTAAATAAATGTATTGTATGTGTGTAAATGTGTAATCATTGAAATAAACACAGCTGTATACGCCCCATATGTACCACGTATAACTCCAGATGTTTGAAGCACACATTCAAATTCCTGGAACACTATACCTTAGTTATCTAGTTAAACATCCAATAAAAAATACTGTGCTACATATGCATAGAAATACATTTTAAAATTGTATCTGCTATGAGGAAAAACAGTTAGAAAAACAAATAATGAGTCGCTACCACTACATTGCCTATGAATATATCCTTATAAGAAATTTACTGATCTATAAAATGAGCACTAACCAATTTAGAGTACATGAATATAACTATTGCAAAATAGTATTTTTTAAATAATTAAACATCAAAAACTAATATTTTTAATTAATCTCCCAAGTAGGATATAATTTCAATGTGTAGCTCCCAGCAATTTCTTCAAAAATGACATGCATATAGAAAGCATGTCTTATAACTTTCGGGGTAGGAGAGTCTCATGCTATTCACACTTTGGTTATAAATTTTTCACCTCTATGTTCAGCTCCCAAACTTAGCACGTGTTTAATTTGAAATTCCCTCATAGGCACAAATGTACATTAGAAAAAAATCATGAAGAGACAGACACTATCTTTGCCCTGCCCAGGCGGTCACTGTCCCTTTCAATAAGCCCAGCCTGAACCTCAAAAAAAAAAATCATGAAGAACAAACATAAGTTTCAAAATAAATAAATACATTTTGGAACACTGAACAAGAAGTAAATGGCTTAATCTGAAATCAAAACTTCCATATGTATGTTATGAATAAGTTTATTCCTTTAGCATATCATGACATATATTTACTTCTATTTGTGGCAAGCTAAAACATAAATTAGAAGCTAATAATTATATGTGTTAACATCTTTGGCCTGGAGTGAATATGTATATAACTTGAAAATTGGAAGAATCAATTTGAATCCTTTGCAGAAATTTGTTTTAGTAATCATGAAGCTCAAACATTTTTTAAAAATTATGATTCTATCAAAAATGTATGAAGTCTATTGAAAATTTTAAAATTAAAAAAACATATCAAATTGCTTAATCCTTTTCAGTAGTCCTATGCTTTAAATTTTAAGACAGAGGAATTATCCACTTTAGCTCTCTAAGTAGCTGGTATCATTTGCTTACGGATCAAACATGGTGCTATTCCTGTGCAATTATTCTGGGACGACCTTAAGGAGGCATTAGGGCAAATTTTGTTCAAAAGATATAAGAAAATGTTTCTTATGTGAGTTCATTTAAGAAATTCTGAGGATCACCAAAGTCTATGTTTGAAAGTCTTTGTTTTAACTATAGTACTATGCAGGAGGCCATGGCATATATATAGAATGATCTCCATGGAAAGAATTAACCTACATTATTAACTGCTTAATAATAATTAACATAATTCAATGCTTATTTGCTTTTTGGTTAATTAAATTCAAAATTGTCTCTGAAAAAATTATCTCAAAATATTTTTCACATGAGGTAAGAACACATACAGAGAATTATTTCATATAAGTGAATGATGGAGTCTCATACTGCAAATATTTAGAGGATGTAATTTCAAATATGTATCTGCCAGCCATTTCTTTAACAAATGACATGTAGATAAAAAAGATATCTTGTAACCACTGGAAAATATTAACATTTACTTTTTTCAACATATTGAACATTTAGTATATGTCAATGCCTCTAAAATGTCAATGTCCACTAACATCATGATGCCATTTACAAATAATTCAGAAATGGCTTTTTCTTCCTTAGTGTACACATAGGAATAATGGGTTTTACAATTGACAGCCTCCTGAAGTGCAGGTGGTGACTCTGCACTCTCATCTAAGCTGCTTGGATTTTGTGCCTTGTTCATCTCAAAACAAAACCTTTGCATTCTTCACGTCAGTGAAAAAGAGCAACTACAGGATCTGACAAGGTTTTTCCTGTGTCATAGGTAAGAACTGGGGCATATCATCAGAGATGTACTTTCCTCACTTGATATTATTGCTAAGATTCACCAACCTTAATTACATTAAATCCCTATACTCCCCATTATATTTATGCCCAAATTTCTCCCCAACGCCAGTATTCTATACTTCACTTGTTCTTTTGTGCATAATAATTCCCCTTTTTTTAGTGTACTTAATAAATAATTTATTATGTACAAGGCTTGATGTGTCTCCACTTCAAGGACCTGAGTTGTTTAAGGGTGGTGATCCTTCTGAGTTTTATTAACTGATGTATTCCAAGTTCCAAGCACAGTGCAAAACACCTAATAAACACTCAAGAAAGATTTTCTTTAGTGAATTAATTGTGCATCGTTATAATTGATTCGTTTTAATTCCCTGTAATATTCTAGTGCTTGCATATACTACAATTCATATATCTATTCTAGTATAAGGCTTTGGGGCTACAATTCATGTATCTATTCTGTTGTAGGGCTTTGGGGTTATTTATTACTAACTTTCCTCTAAGATTTTCAAGACTTCCTCTGGTTTACAATTAGAATTAGAATTAAAAATTTGTAGAGTGGTGAATTATTTTAAATAAAAATATAGTACCAAATTGTTTTATCAAGGTGTTGTACCATTTTACCCTCCGAATGGAGGTGTGTATGAGATACATACATATTAATAGCTTCAGAAAACCAAACTGGCTTTGCTACCTTTGTTGCTCTTTATTTCATTGATTTATGGTCTTATGTTATTATTCCTTTCTTCCTACTAACTTGATTTCCATATTTTGTTATGTCCCTAAGGTGGAAACTAAAATAGCTGATTTAAACTTTTATTCATTTCTAATATAGACATTTAAAGCTAGGAAACTACCTCTAAGAATTGCTTTGGAGTTATCTCATAAATGTTAATATGTTATTTTAATTAGCATTCCTTTGGAAATGTGTTTTAATTTCTCTTTCTTCTTTTACCATTTGTTTATAAATTTATAATCTGTTTTTTAGCTTCCAAGTACTTGAGGATCTTCTAATAGTGTTATTAACTTTTTATTTAATTCCACTGTGGTTAGAAAACATACTCTGTAAGATTTCAACTTTTGTAGATTACTGAGACTTACTTTATAGCCCAGCATATGGTTTATACTGATGATTGTTCTCAGTGTACTTGAAAAAAGAAAATGTGTATTGTGCATTTGTTAGATGCAGTGTTCTATAAATTTGTCAACTATAGTGTATATTTTTCCTGATGTTTTAATATATTCTATCACCTACTGAAACACAAGTGTTAAATTTTCAACTATGCTTCTGCATTTGTTTATTTTTTAATTATGTTAATTTTTCATGTATTTTGAAGCAGTTATTAGGCCAATACACATTTAGGATTATTGGGGCTTACTGATGAAGCAACCCTTTACCATTATGACTTCTTCCCTTTTTTTTTAACCTCTGATAACACTTTTTGTCTTGAAATCAACTTTTCCTAAAACTGATAAAGTAAAACTAGGTTTATTATGCTTATTGCTTCTACTAGATCCTTTTCTATACTTTTACTTTTAAACTCTATCTTATATTTTCAGCCTATCTCATATAGACATATTGAGTTTGCTTTTTAATCCAGTTTGACAATCTTTGATTTTTTTTATCAAAATGTTTGTTTCCTTTACATTGAATGTAATTATTAATATAGAGGATTTAAATTCACCATCTTTCTATGTTGTTTCTATTTTTCAGTTCTAATATTTCTCCTCTATTTTTTGTTTCTTGCTTTCATTTTATGTTTAGTCTTCCAGTTTTTCTTTTCTTCTAGTTGCTTTTTAGCTGTATTTGTTTTATTTTTTATTAGTGATTATTCTAATAAACACTAATAAAAATAGGGTTAACAATGTGTATTCTTAAATCATTGCTGAGATTCATCTGTGCTTTATCCATTTAATATTACATTGCTAAGAATAATCTACCTATACTGCTCCTTCATACCACCCCTCAATTTTTTCCCCCAACTCCAGCATCCAAAGCTGGAATTCATAGTTTCATATTTCACACACAACACTTTGAACTTACCTTCCATATGTCATACTTCACAAATCTAAGAATCTTATATGTATAATTCCATTTTATTGCTCCTTTTTCTTGTATTATTTGGCATGTATGTTTCCTCAAGTAAAATGCAAGTAGTTTTGACTTAAATGGTCAGTTTTTTAAAGGAAATTGAAAGAATTATCCTTTATATTTACCATTTCTTCTGCATTTTGTTCCTCTGCATTTCAATGGTATCACTTTCCTTCATATTGCCATGTTAGTAGTTTTTAATAGTCCAGCTGTGTTGGTGATATTTTCTGTCAGTTTCTATTTGTCTGAAAATGTCTTTATCCCCTGTCTTCTTTGAAAGTTACTTAGAATTCATGGTTGAAAGTTATTTTTCAAATACTTTTGACTCCATGTTTCTTTTGTAAATTTTACCATCATTTATCTTTCTGTTTCTCTGTACTGTATTTTCAACTGAGTGTTTTCAAGATTTTATCTTTAGTTTTCAGCAGTGTGATTATCAAGTGCCTATCTGTGTGTTTTCTCTTTTATGTTCCTTTGATTTTGCTAAATTAAGTTTATGAATCAATGCTTTATTTACAATATTTGTGAAGTTTTTATTCATCTTTTTTTCAAATAATTTTTCTGGCTCATTATAATTTTCATCTCATTCTGGAATTCCTATTATTCAAATGATAATGTGTCACCCAGGTAACAAAGGCTGTGTTTATTTTTCAAGTTTTTGTTATCTTTTCTTCAGATTGGATGCCCACTTCAGCTCTCATTAATTTGCTTTTAGCATTATTTGGTAAATATTTCAATGCAATTGCTGTAAATTTCTAGGATTTCCATTTAAGTGTTTATTTCTCATTCCCCACTGAGATTCTCTAATTCTTCACTTCTCAAGGCAAATTTCTCTTTAAGTCTTCAAACATGTTTATAGTAGCCAGTTTAAACACACCACTTGATAATGGAGGCTTTTTCACAGTCAGTTTCCATTGACTGCTATGTTTTTGGGCTATTGGTTATGTTTTTGTTTTTATGAATGACATATTGAAGGAAAATGATTATGCTATATTCTTCCAATAATTGATAGTGGTATATTTTTTCCCTAATGACAAATTCAATTATATCAATATCTTTGTATTTCTGTAAAGCTTCATTTTATGCTGTGTTAAGGTGGATTTGTGAAAATTCCAAAGTGTTTCCCAAAACCCTTTACATGTGTTATACTCAAATTCCAAACTCTGTGTCCTCTTCTTTTCTTGACTTTAAGCTTTGTTAGTATATATCTAGAGAATAGGTCTTATGCTAGGGTATGGTCCTTGCACCTAAGCTATGTCTTTTCTGATGTCTAAGTATTATTTGTGAAGTATTACTCTGGTTTCTTTGCTCTGCCTGGGCTGGAGTTTGATTACTCAATCTTGGTCAATTTTTCTTTATTCTTCTTCCAACCTTGTAGCAGCCAGTCTTTGGTAAGTTTTACAAAGTCTCTTTGTTCTTAAGTGCACAGCCTAGGCCAAGGAGTTGTAGGGCACTCCTAAACAGAATTTTGGACTTCCCTGTTACTTGTATTTTTCTTCTCTTTAACAAACTGCCTGGCAGACTCTGGCTATTTTGATAGCTTCAAACTCTGAAATCTGCCTCCACAGATCAGTAGGATTAATGTACTTTGCTTGTTTTCTAGCTATTTATGCTGTGACCAGGAAATGGTCCCAGACAGAGAGCTGCAGTGAACCTGGGGCTCATGTCAAGCGTTTGTCTTCTCTCAGGGATCACAATTCTGTGCTATCATTCAATGCCTGAAAAATGTTGCCTCTTTTATCTTGTCCAGGAGTTTAGGTAGAAGGGCTAATGTGGTACCAACTAACCTATCATGGCATAAAGCAGAAGTCCATATTGATATTTCAATGTTAGTTTTGTGTCTCACAATTCTGCTAAGCTTTTTAAAATATTATTTTACTTTCTACACAGTCAGGTCATCTTTACATAATGATATATATTTTTTCCTTTTCAACATTTATTTTATTTTCATGCTACAAACTTCTATACAATGATGAATAGAAGTCATGATGGCAGGCATTCTTATCTTTTATTTATTCTTAAAGGAAAAGCCTCAAATGTTTATTATCA
The DNA here is from genome assembly GCF_000181295.1 of Otolemur garnettii. Lineage (NCBI taxonomy): Eukaryota > Metazoa > Chordata > Mammalia > Primates > Galagidae > Otolemur > Otolemur garnettii. The sequence continues at coordinate 33,121,288 of NW_003852399.1, read as the reverse complement.
AGAATTTCTTGGCAGTGAATTTTTTGATGATATTCTTTACTAGGTTAAGGATCTGTGGATATTTGATAATAGATATTTGCAGGTAATAGGTATTTCTCTGTATTTTGTTTTCAAATTTTTTTTTTAATTTTAATGAATGTAAACTTTACCAAGTCTTTTTCTGCATATTTGAAAATGGTCTTTTTTACTTCATTCTATAAGTATGACAAATTAGATTAATAGTTTTCTAATGGTAAAGTATGCCCCAGGCATTCTTCTACACTCTCACCAGGTACAATTGAATCCCTGGCTGGAGGCCCAGGTGAACAGTTGCCAATATACTGGGCTTTGGTGGGTCACTGGGAACTAGAATCTTTTCTATAACCTCAGCATTGAGCCACATAGCATGACACTAACTAAGAAAGTGGCAACAGCATTTTCTATATCTGAGCCAAGGAAACATGAAAGTGAAGTATAAGAGCAGATAAGGCTGATACCACCAAGTGGAAATGTAAACAATGCTGACCTCTTAAAATGCATAACTTCTACCTGATCTTTAGTGGCCCCCAGGACCTCCCTGACAGGGTGTGAAAACTATCCAGGTACACAAGACGCCATACTCAGAAGGCTCCCCATGTTTGGTTAATATTCTACTATTGGCATCCTGAAATTTTTCATAATTTTATCTTTAAACTTGTCTTTTTTAAGTGAAGTCTAATGGGATGATGGAGCATGTGCATGAACAGAAAAGAGGTAGATGCATAATAGATGCACGTTCACTACCATTCCTTGTTATCCTACTTACATATAGAGTTCATGATGATCCATGAGCACAGAATTCTGGTAGATTCGTGATGCAAGGGAGTTCCATAATACTCAAGGCAAATGTGAGGTAGTTGTGCAGTGGAAGTCACTAGCTTCCATATAGTATTGGTAGAATGTCTACATATCAATTAGTGAAAAGGGACAATTGAATTCATTCTTAGATTGAATGCAAATGATGCAGATAACACAAGTTGTGAATAAAGTCTTTTTAGTAAGAACCATGAAACAGGAGAAACATTTTTAAGAGCTACATATGTATGAGCTATGAAATATGTATATATGAGATATAAAATATGAATTGTGTAATTTCAGTGATTCTGCATAGTAAATGATTTTAAATTTTCATTTAAAATTGGCATCACACAATAATGCAAATTTGTATTTTTTTCTTTATTTAGAATGGAATTAAATGGCAAATATAAAACACCATGGTAAATTGAGATCATGTAAGAAAGCAAAAAGTTTTTTATTACCTTCAATGGTACTTTTTCTTTTTATAAAGGGCTACATATTCTCATTTTGCTCTGCGCTCTATAAATTAGGTAGCTTGCCCTCACACCATTTTAATACTATAAGATTTATAAAGTTAACTCCAATGATCCAGCTTCTAAAGTCCCAACTTAGTAAGGATAATACTTCTGAAGCAAGAGGGGAGAAGGAGAAGGAAGAGAAATAATTCAGGAGAATGCTACCGAGTCACACAGTACGTCTTATTCCCCTAAGCACTCTGTTCTTTACCTAAAGAGGAATTCAAATGACCACCACTATTCATAAGCCTTGCTCAAAGCCACAGCACTGTGGTGTATAAGATATTACTGGCTTTGGGAAGCTGCTCCCTCCATATCCTGCTGCTGGTTTCCAACTCATCCTATACAGACAATCACACTGTTTCTTCCTAAAGATGTTTTCCTACCACATGCCTTTTGAGTAATTTGTCAATTTCACATAAATTGTGAATAAAGTGATTTCTGGTATGACTAATGGATTACTTAGAATATGTCATTTATATATTTAGTTTTAAAATGTTGCCAGAAATTTTTCTGTTATTGATCTGTGATTGACTAAAGAATACATTTAATATGATTTTCATTATTTACAATTAATAATTAGTTCTATAAAGCAAGTATCACTTTGATACCAAAGCCAAAGGACACATCTAAAAAAGGAAACTATAGACCAATATTCCTTATGACTATAGGTGCAAAAATTCTCAGTAAAATCTTAGCAAACTTAGAAAACCAAACTCAGCTGTACGTCAAAAAGAAATAATTGATCAGGACCATATGATCCTTTCAATAGACACAGACAAAGCATTTGACAAAATCCTGCACCCTTTTATGAAAAGAATCCTTAATAAAATAAGCACAAATGAGATTTACCTCAAGATTATAGGGGCCATATATGAGTCATATGACAAACTGACAGCCAACATCATATTGAACAGGGAATAATTGCAAGTATTCCTGCTTAAACTGGAACTAGACAAGGTTCTCTACTATCTCCACTTCTGTTTAACATAGTTCTAGAAGTCCTAGCTAGAGAAGTCAAATAAGAGCAGGAAATCAAAAAGTATCCAAATGGAGAAAGAAGAGGCTAAATTATTGCTTTTTGCTAACAACATGATGTCAGCACTATGTCTAGAAAATCCCAAAGATTCAACCAAGAGACTGCTGGATTTGAAAAAAAAAAAAAATTCAGTAAATTTTCTCAGGCTATGAAATGCTGAAGGACAAATTGCAGAGGACATAAACATATGGAAAAATATATTATATTAATGGATCAGCAGAATCAACATTGTTAAAAAGGCCATACAACCCAAAGTGTTTAATGGATTCAATAAAATCCCAATGCTGTTTTTCACATATCTAGATCAATACCTCCTATAGAACCAGAAAAGACCCTAATAGCATATGCAACTTTATATCATAAGAACAAAGCATGAGGTATCACCTTACCAGATTTCAAGCTATACTACAAAGCTATAGTAACCAAAACAGCATGGTACTAGCACAAAAACAGGAACTTAGACTTATAGATCAAAACAGAGAACCCAGAGATGATAACATTCCCATTTGATTTTTGACAAAGCAAATAAAAGCATACACTGAGGGAAAAAAAAATCCTTATTCAGTAAATAGCACTGGGGAAATGATAGCCAAATGTAAAAGACTGAAACAGGATCCACATGTCTTTCCACTCACAAAAATTAATTTCCCATGGATAAGAGACTTAAACCTAAGGCATGAAACTATAAGAATTCTAGAAAAAAATACTGGAAAAATACTTACAGATATTGCGTTGGGAAAAATTTTATGAAGAAGACCTCAAAAACAATCATAGCAACAACAAAAATAAACAAGTGGACCTGATCAGATTAAAAAGATTCTGCATAGCCAAGGACACAATCAAGAAAGTCAATAATTCACAGAATGGGAGGAAAATATTTGCATGCTGTGTATTTGATAAAGGGCTGATAATCAGAAGCTACAAAGAACTCAAGCAAATCAGCAAGAAAAAAATCAACCGCTTTAAAAAGTGGGCAAAAGACATGAACAGAAGCTTTTCAAAGAAAGATAGTCTAATGCCCAAAAAACATGTGAAAAATGCTCAATATCTCTAATCATTAGGGAAATGTAAATCAAAACCACAATGAGATATCACTTAACTCCAGTGAGAATGGCTCCTGTCAAAAAGTTTTTAAAAAACAATTGTTGGTATGAATGGGGAAAGAAAAGACCACTTATATATTGTTGATGGGACTGCAAACTAGTAGGTATGTAGCCTCTAAGAAAAGTTTTATGTAGACATCTCAAAAAACTTGAAGAAGACCTATAATTTGATCTAGCAATCTCACTGGGTATACAAGTATACCCAAAAGAAGAAAGGTCATTTTATATAAAGGACACCCGCACTCAAATATTTGTAGCAGTGCAATTCACAATCTCAAAGATGTAGAAACAACCCAAGTGGCCACCACTACAAGAATGGATTAATAAAGTGTGCATGCCATGGAGTACTACTGAGCCATAAAAAATGATGATCTAGTATTTTTTGTGACAACCTGGGTAGAACTAGAAACATCTGAAGATTAATTTGTCAACCTGGGTAGAACTGGAAACATCTAGCTTCACTAAGTGAAACATCACAAGAATGGAGAAACAAACACATGTACTCAATACCAAATTGGAACTAACCAATAAACACTTATGTGCACTTATGGAAGTAAATCTCAATGAAAATCAAGCTGAGGGATGGGAGGAGAAATGTATGGATAAATTCACACCTATAGGGTAGAGTGCACACTATCTGGTTGAATGGCACACTTGTAACTTTGATCCAATCTGTACAAAACCAAAGTATGTAAACAAAACATGCAAACAAAACTACCCCCAATAGTCTGAAATTTAAAAGAAAGTTATCCTTGCATTTAAATTAAATTAACATAAACTTAATTTATGGCCAAGTGTACAGGTTATCTTGATAAATATTCCATATGTGTTTGTAAAGAATGCATATGCTGCTGTACTTTGTCTATTTGGTTAATAGAGTTGTTCATATTTTGTATATCTTTACTGATTATTCAACCACTTGTTTTAACAATTATTTATGAGACAGATGTTTAACTGTCCTACAAAAATTACGGATTTGTCTATGTCTTCTTGAAGTTTTTTTCAACTTTTTGCTTCATGTATTTTAAAGCTCTGTTACTATGTGCATATGTTATGTCTTCTGAGATTAACTGACTCCTTTATCCTTATGAGGTGATGTACTTTATCCCTAATGGTATTCTTTGCTCTGAAATATACTTGGGCTGATATTAATGTAATGGCAGCTTTCTTTTGATCTATGTTAACATGGTTTTATTTTCCAAGGTTGTAATTAGTTTTGTCTTTATGTTTTAAAGTGTTCTTTTTTGCAGACAACGTACAGTGGAGTCTTCTGTTTTAAAAGTCTAATTTGACAATATGTGCTTTATAGTTGGAATGTTATACCATTTACTTTGATTATTCATATGGTTGGGTTTAAATGTGCCACCTTGCTATTTGTGTTCTATAGGTTTAGTCTCTTCTTTGTCCTCTTCTTTCTTGTTATGCTTATTTTTTAATTACAGAATAGTTTTACAAATCTATTTTATTTCCTTTGCTTAGTAGTTATAATTTTTAATGATTGGGTTGTTTTATGGCTTATAGTATATATGTGTAACTTACCACCATCTATTTTTAAACTGTATTATACTATTTCATAGTACAACATCACATACATTTCATAATTTGACATAGTGTACTTCCATTCCATTTCTCTTGTTTTTGTGCTATTGTCATGTATTTTATTTCAACATGTCATAACCTCAAGATATGTGGTTACTTTTGCCTTAACAATTCAGTTTTCTTTTAAAGAGATTTTTTAGAATATGAAAAAAATTAACACATATTTACTTATGTTTATTGCTTTTTATTCCTTTCTGTAGATCCATGTTGTCATCTAGTATTATTTTTCTTCTGCTTAAAAGACTTCCTTGAATATTCATATATTATATACCTACAAGTGTTGGATTTGTTTGCTTTTTTATGTCTGAATAAATTAGTATTTTTCCTTAATTTCTGAAATATATTTGTACAGGGTATAGAATTCTAGGTTGACAGTTTTTATTTTAGTACTCCACCTCCTTACTGCCTTGGATTTTTCCCAAAAATATGCCTGCTATATTTGTGTTTATTTCTCTATAAGTAATCTTTTTTCCTTTGGCTGCTTTTAAGATTTTTCACTTTATCAGTCACTTTAAGAAATTTTGTTATTTTATGGCATGATGTAGATTTCTTCATTTCTCTTCTGTTTGGGTCTTGTTGAACTTCTTAGATATATGGGTTGATAATTCTCATCAAATTGGGAAAATTTTTATATATTTTTTTCTAACTCCCCCTTTCTTCTCCTTTGGGATCCAAATACATATACATTGGTCTACTGGGCATATCCATATTTTTCTATTTGTTCCCTTGATGTATAATTTTACATAGTTTTCATTGCTTCATTGCTATATACATTGTTTTCAAGTTCACTTAACATTTTATGCTGTTAATTCTATCCAGTGTATTTTTCATGTCAGTTTTCCTATATGTAGAAATTTAAATTAAGACTTTTTTATATCATCCATGCCTTTCTTTAACATATTTATCCTTTTTTTCTACCTTCTTGAATATTTGGGAGATAGTTATAACTGTTCATCATACTTACATACTAATTCTATCATCTTTGTCACCTCTGGGTCTCTTACCACTGATTGAATTTTGTTTTCATCATGCAGGCAGTATTTTCCTATTTCTTTTCAAGCCTGGGAATTTTTTTTTCTGATATGAATTTTATTTTATTTTATTTTATTTCACATATACACATAGAGCTGAATACCTTTATGCATCGTGGGGTATGTTGAATACCAGATATTTT
>NW_003852399.1:33089913-33114875 GCF_000181295.1 Otolemur garnettii | reverse complement strand
TTTGGTTGCAACCGTCATTGTTGTTTGGCGGGTCCGGGCTGGGGATTGGAACCCGCCACCTTAGGTGTAGGTGGCTGGCGCCTTAGCCGGTTGAGCTATAGGCGCCGAGCCGAATACCAGATATTTTCAATTTTACCTTGTTAGATCCTGGATATTTGCAAATTCTTACAAATGTTCTTGAGCTTTGTTCTGAATCCAGTTAGTTGTTAACTAGAAACAATTTAATCCTTTTGAGGCTTAAAAAGTTTGGTAGGCAAGTCCAGAACAACCTTTAGTCTATTAATTTTTCTTCACCACTGACCTAATACACCTAGAGTTATTCTAACCAATTCCCTTTAAATTATGATGTATTTCCATTTTTGGTGTTGTAAACACAAATTATTCCTGACCCTGTATTAGTTCCACATATTTGTCTCTCTGCTCCTTCCAGGTAACTCATTTCTTGAACTCAGATTATTTCTGAACATTCACTGATCTACACTAAGTTAACCTATCAAGAGAGACTCTGCAGTTCTCTCCTGTCTGTTATCTTTCCCTGTGAACCATAGCTGCCTTGACTTGCTGGACTTCCAACTACAACTTCTTAGCTCTGGGACACTAGCAGGCTCTGCCTGGCATTCCTCTCCATGTTCTGTGGCCAGGAAACTTTGTCCAGCCTTTAGGTTGAGGCATTCAGAATGTTCACATCATTTGTTTTCTTACCTTAGGAATCACTGTCCTGTGCTGCCCTATGTTCAGCATCTCAAAAACATCACTAAATGCTGTCTAATTTTTAGTGATTTCAAGTGAAGGTTAGAGCTAATGTCTGTTATTTCATTGTGGCTGAGAGTGGAAGTTTTGAGCTTCTCAATTTTATTTGAAAGTTTTTATCCAAATTTTGAGGTTCAGGAGGAAGGCTCCTCATGTATAAACCCGATGATTTGTATTACCACTATAATCACATGACAGTAGCAAGAATGGATAATCACTTTGAAATTAAAGTGTAAGGATCTCAATTTTTTTTTGAAACAGAATCTCACTCTCTCACACAAGGATAGAGTGCTATAGTGTCATAGCTCACAGCAACCTCAAACTCTTCAGTTCAAGCAATCCTCTTGCCTCAGCCTCCCCCTAGCTGAGACTATTGGCACCTGCCACAATGCCCAGATTTTTAGAAACAGGGTCTTACACTTGTTTAGGTTGGTATCCAACTCCTGAGCTCAGGTAATCCACCCACCTCAGCATCCCAGAGAGCTAGGATTGTAGGTATGAGCCAGCACTCCTAGCCCAGGATCTCAGATTTTGACTGCAAACACTGGCAAACTCTACCTTGCAGTTACTATTTCTTGGGTATTTTTATTTTTCCTTTTGGAGTCAGCACAACCATAGTCCTTTAATAATAGAAGGATGAGTATATTTATTTTTGATGTTTTAGTTCCTCCTTACATTGAGGTTTCCAGATCAATGTTTGAGAGTTTCTTACTAAATTTGCCAACTTGAGGGGGCTATGGTGTGTAGAAGTTTCTAGCTTTGACATACACCCTGAGTGCATAAGTAGATTCAATATTCCTGCTACTTGTTGAAATACAACTGTTCCAATTAACAATTACTGCAAAACGCCACCACAAATCTAGTGGTATAAAATGATAGTAATTGTACTTTGATAGAAAATCTTGTGGGTTAGGAATTTGGACAGGTCTCAACAGAAAGTGCTTGTCTGTTCCACAATATCCCTCATCTTAACTGGTAAGTCTGAACTGCTGGGGAATGACTCAGATGGCTGACAGTTGGAATCATCTTCAAGTTCTTTCACACAAATGTCTGGTACCTTGGGTATGAGATGAAAGCTTAGTTGTGCTTAGCTGAGACTGTTAACAGGAGGGTCTGTACATAACCTCTCATTGTGGCTTGGAATTCTTCCAACATTAATGAGGTCACATTATAGAAGATCTGTGAAGTGGGAGAAATTGCTGTGGCAATCTTTGGAATACAGTTTACCATACCCTCTCATATTTTTTTCATATATTCAACATTTTTAGTTGTCTTCACCATGAAGAATTCACTGTGCAGAATTACAAAGATCAATCTGGATATTTAGGCCCAAGGCCTAATAATATTACCAGATGTGGAACTCTCAACATATATATATGTGTGTGTGTGTGTGTGTGTGTGTGTGTGTGTGTATTTTAGAATCAGTTTTTAAGTTTCTGTTAAAATCTTATTGGTTTTTTATGGGTATTGCACTGGTATTTGTTATTGATTTTTAAAATTTTTTTGCAATATTGAGTTTTCTTATTCTTAAATATACATATTACTAGTCTTTTTATATCTCATTAACTGAAGTTCCATATTTTTTCCATTCAGGTCATGTATACCTCTTTTTAATCTTTTTTTTAAATCACTGTTTTTGTAGTTCATGAATGGCATCTACTACATTCTATGATATCTTCTAATTGGTTATTACTGGTTTGTGGGAAACTTACTGATTTTTGTTTATTCATCTTTTATTCATGCATTCAACTTTCTTTAATTTCTTAGCTGTTTCAAAAGTCCGTACTGCCCAAAGTGATTTACAGATTCAAGGCATTCCCCGTCAAAATATAATGCCATTTTTTCACAGATCTAGACAAATAATTCTACACCTTGTCTGAAATAAGAAAAGAACCTGAATAGCAAATACAACCTTAAGCAAAAGTAACAAACTGGGAGGCAACCCATTACCAGAATTCAAACTATAAGGCTATAGTTAAAAAACAGCATAGTGCTAGCATAAAAATAGAGACATCAGCCAGTTAACCAGGACAGAGAATATAGATATTTTAATATAAAACCAACCACATATTGCCATCTGATCTTTGACAAAGGAGGGAGCAATATATGATGAGGAAAATAATTCCTATTCAATAAATGGGGCTGGGAAAATTGGATAACCACATATAGAAGATTGAAATGGGATCTATATGTAAAATTAATTCAAGATGGCTTATGAACTTAAATCTAAGACATGAAACCATAAGAATTCTAGGAAAAAAATGTTGGGAAACTCTTGGAGATATTAGCTCAGGCAAAGAATGTATGAAGAAGACCCTAAAGGCAGTCTCACCAACCATAGAAATAAGTAAGTGGTTGATTAAATTAAAAAGCTTCTGCACAGCCAAGGAAACAAATCAGGGCAAATAGACAACCTACAAAATGGAAGAAAATATTTGCCTGCTATACATCTAATAAAGGGTTAATAGCCAGAATCACTTTTTATGCTTTTAATAAAGTATATAATTAATGTAATCTCTTTTCTTTTAATAAACAATTATTTAGAATCACTTTCTTTAATTGATTTGTTTATGAATTTGAAAGGAACCTGGAGCAGTGCTTATTTTTGTGGTTAATTTTTATTTTCTTGCAACACCCTCAGTGAATATGGCCTGTATGAGATCAGTTTGGGATAGTTTTTTGAGTGGTTTGTGTGTGTGTGGTTTAGAAAATCATTTCTTTTTTCTTCTGCTCTCCAATTTGTGCTAAATTCTCAGTTATAATAAACTTCTATATAATTCTATGTTCATTTATTAAATCAAATGTGTTTTATTCAAATATAAGTATTTTATGTGTTATATACTTTATATCTCAACAAATCCACTGTTTCTAAAAGTAGATATTAAAGGTTTTCATTGGGATTGTGGATTTATCAATTTTTGTGTATCTTTTAGTTTCACATTATATATATTGTAAGTATGCTGATGGTTGCATGAAGAACCATAACTACTATACATTATTAAAATTCCTATATGATATTAAATTAATAGGAAACATCACTTTCACTCCTTTTAATGCTGCTTACTATAAATTCTATTTGGTCGAATATCAATATTACTATACTTTTTGTTTTCCTTTTTTTAATGTTGGGGATTCATTGAGGGTACAAGAAACCATGTCACACTGATTGCATTTGTTAGGTAAAGTCCCTCCCATAATTGTGTCTCCCCCCAAAAGGTGTGTCACACACCAAGACCCCACCCCTCCCTCTTTCCCTCTATCTGCTCTTCCCTTCTCCTACCACCCTCCCTCCTTCCCTCTCTCTGTTCTTTCTTTCCCCCAACCCCTCCCTCTGCTTTCTCTCTGCTCTCCCCTTCCCCCACTCCCCACCATGTACTAGATCATTAATTGTCCTCATAAAAATTGAGTACATATGATTCAAGCTTCTCCATTCTTCTGATGCTTTACTAAGAATAATGTGTTCCAGTTCTATCCAGGTTAATACAAAGGATCTAAATCTCCATTTCTTTTATTGGTTGAATAGTAATTTAAGGTATACATATACCACAGCTTGTTAATCCATTCCTGAGTTGGTGGGCATTTAGGCTGTTTCCTCATTTTGGTGATTGTAAATTGAGCTGCGATAAACAGTCTAGTGCAAGTGTCCTTATGGTAATATGATTTTTTTCCTTCTGGGTAGATGCCCAGTAATGGGATTGCAGGATCAAATGGGAGGTCTAGCTTGAGTTCTTTCAGGGTCCTCCGTACTTCCTTCCAAAATGTTGTATTAGTTTGCACTCCCAACAGCAATATAAAAGTGTTCCTTTCTCTCCACATCCACACCAGCATCTCCAATTTTGAGATTTTTTGATGTGGGCCATTCTCACTGGGGTTAGATGATATCTCAGAATGGTTTTGATTTGCATTTCTCTAATAACTAGGAACAATGAGCATTTTTTCATATGTTTGCTAGTCATTTGTCTGTCTTCTTTAGAGAAGGTTCTATTCATCCCTCTTGTCCATTGATATATGGGATTTATGGGTTTCTTCATGTGGATTAATTTGAGTTCTCTATAGATCCTAGTTATCAAGCTTTTGTCTGATACAAAATATGCTAATATCCTTTCCCATTGTGTAGGTTATGTTTTTGCTTTGGTGTTGTCTCCTCAGCTGTACAGAAGATTTTCAGTTTAATTAAGTCCCACTTATTTATTTTTGTTGTTGTTGCAATTGCCATAGAAGTCTTCCTCATAAAGTCTTTGCCCAGACTGATATCTTCCAGTGTTTTTCCTATGCTTTCTTTGAGGATTTTTGTCATTTCATGCCTTAAATTTAAGTCCTTTATCCATCTTGAATCAATTTTTGTGAGTGGAGAAAGGTGCAGTTCCAGTTTCAATATTTTACATGTCGATATCCAGTTCTCCCAGCACCATTTACTGAATAGAGATTCTTTGCCCCAGTATGTTCTTGTTTGGTTTATCAAAGATCGGGTTGCTGTAAGGATTTATTTTCATTTCCTGGTTTTCTATTCAATTCTAAGTGTCTATGTCTCTATTTTTGTGCCAGTATCATGCTGTTTTGACCACTATGGTCTTGTAGTATAGCCTAAATGATGCCCCTGGCTTTGTTTTCATTACTAAGAACTGCTTTAGCTATAAGGTGTTTAGGTGCTTTTTTCTGGTTGCACACAAAACGAAGAATTATTTTTTCCAAGTCTTCAAAGTACGATGTTGGTATTTTAATATGGATGGCATTGAATCGGTAGTTTGCTTTGGGAAATATAGACATTTTAATGATGTTGATTCTTCCCAGCTAAAAGCGTGGTATATTCTTCCATTTGTTAATATCCTCTGCTATATCTTTTCTTAGGGTTTCATAATTTTCTTTATAGAGGTCCTTCACCTCTTTTGTTATGTATATTCCTAAGTATTTCAATTTCTTTGAAGATATGGTGAAGGGGGTTGTGTACTTAATTAGCCTCTGATCTTGGCTGTTATTGGTATATACAAAAGCTACTGATTTGTGGACACTGATTTTATATCCTGAGACATTGATGTATTTTTTGATGACTTCCAGGAGTCTTGTGTTTGAGTCTTTGGAGTTCTCTAAGTATAAGATCACATTGTCAGCAAAGAGGAAGAGTTTGACCTCCTGTGCTCCCATTTGGATGCCCTTTATTTCCTTCTCTTGCCTGATTGTGTTGACTAGAACTTCTAGCACTATGTTGAATAGCAGTGGCAATAGAGGACAACCTTATCTAGTTCCAGTTTTCAGTGGAAAAGCTTTAAGTTTTACTCCATTCAGTAAAATGTTAGCTCATGGGTTTATCATAGATAGCTTCAATCAGTTTAAGAAATGTGCCCCTTATGCCTATACTTTTCAGTGTTCTAATTAGGAAAGGGTGCTGGATTTTATTGAATGCTTTTTCTATATCTATTGAGAGGATAATATGGTCTTTGTTTTTGCTTCTGTTGATATGGTGAATAATGTTTATGGACTTGCATATGTTAAACCAGCCTTGTATCCCTGGGATGAAACCTACTTGATTATGAAGTATGATGTTTTTAATGATAAGGTGTAATCCATTGGCTAGGATTTTGATGAGAATTTTTGCATCTATATTCATTAGTGAGTTTGGTGTGAAGTTCTCCTTTTTAGTTGGATCTTTTCCTGGTTTTGGTATCAGGGTGATGTTTGCTTCATAGAACATGTTAGGGAAGATTCCTTCCTCCTCAATTTTTTGGAATAATTTCTGCAGTATGGGAATAAGCTCTTCTTTGAAGGTTTCATAGAATTCAGGTGTGAAGCCATCTGGATCAGGGTACTTTTTAATTGGGAGATGTTTTATTATTTCTTTAACCTCAGTGCTTGAAATTGGTCTGTTCAGGAGTTCTATTTCTTCCTGGCTAAGTCTAGGGAGAGGATATGATTCCAAATATTGATCCATTTCCTTCACATTGTCAAATCTTGAGGCATAGAGTTTTGGTAGTATTCAGAGATAATCTCTTGTATCTCTGTGGCATCTGTTGTTATTTCCCCTTAATCATTTCTGATTGAGATTACTAGAGATTTTACTTTTCTATTTCTAGTTAGTCTGGCCAAAGGTTTATCTATTTTATTTATTTTTCAAAAAACCAACTTTTTGTTTCACTAATTTTCTGAATGACTCTTTTGTTTTCAATTTCATTAATCTTTGATTTAATTTTGGATATTTCTTCTCTTCTGCTGGGTTTAGGCTTAGATTTTTCTTCTTTTTCCAATTCCATAACATGGCTTGTGAGTTTGTTGATGAGCTCTCATTCTGTTTTTCGAATGTAGGCATCTAAAGTGATAGATTTTTCTCTCAGGACTTCTTTTGCTGTATCCCACAGGTTTTGGTAGCTTGTGTCTTCATTGTTATTATGCTTAAGGAAGTTGATGATTTCCTCTTTTATTTCTTCCTGCAACCAACTGTCATTCAGCATAAGGTTGTTTAATTTCCATGCCTTTGTGTGGGGTTGAATTTTTTTTTTTTGGAATTGAGTTCCACCTATAGAGCCATGTGGTCTGAGAAGATACAAGGTAAAATTTCAATTCTTTTAATTCTGCTCAGGTTTGTTTTGTGTCCTAGGATATGATCGATTTTGGAGAATGTTCGTGGGCTGATGAGACGAATGTATGTTCTTTAGCTTTGGCATGGAGTTTTCTATATATGTCTATCAAGCACAGTTGTTCTAGGGTCTCTTTTAAGTCCCTTAAATCTTTGTTTAATTTCTGTTTAGAGGATCTGTCCAGCTCTGTAAGAGGAGTGTTACAGTCCCCTGCTATTATGGTGTTATAGGATATCATACTGCTCAGACTAATTAAGGTCTGTTCCAAGAATCTGGAAGGAGCATTTAAGTTGGATTCATAAATATTTAGAATTGAAGTGTCTTCTTGTTGTATTTTTCCCTTGACCAATATGAAGTGACCGTCTTTGTCTTTTTTGACTTTAGTTGCTTTGAGTCCACATGTATCTGAAAATAAGATTACAATCCCTCTTTACCTCTGAATTCTGTTTGCTTGAAAAATTGTCTTTCAGCCCTTAACTCTGGGGTTAATTTTGTCTTTTGAGGCTAGGTGTGTTTCCTGCTGACAGCAAATGGATGGCTTATGTTTTATAATCCATTCAGCCAATCTGTGCCACTTCAGTGGGGAATTCAACACATTAACATTTATTGAGATAATTGATAAGTATGTTAGCATTCTATTCATCTGATTTTGTGAAAGTCCATTGCTTAGTTTTGTCTTTTGCATCATTGTGGAAGCTAGGTTCTGTCCTTTAATTTCCAGGTGCTTACTGTGCTGGTGGTCCATTGTGATGGTCAGCATTAGAACACATTGAAGTATTTCCTGTAGAGCTGGTCTTGTGGCAAATTTCCTCAATATTTGGATATTAGTCAAAGATTTTATTTCTCCACCAATTTTAAAGCTTGGATAATAGGATATAGAATTCTGGGCTGGAAATTGTTTTGTTTAAGTAGATTCAAGGTAGATGACCATTGTCTTCTGGCTTGAAAAGTTTCAATAGAGAAGTCTGCAGTCACCCTGATGGATTTGCCCCTGTAGGTTAATTGGTGCTTACTCCTAGAAGCTTCTAAACTCTTTTTTGTCTTGACTTTGTATAGGTTCATCACAATGTGTCTTGGAGAAGCTCTATTAGAGTTGAGGTGACCTGAGGTCTGATATCCCACTGAAAGGAGTGTGCTAGAATCTGTGGCGAAATTTGGGAAATTTTCATTTAAAGTATTCTCTAGTATGGCTTCCATTCCTCTGGGCATTCTTCTTTCCCTTCTGGGATACCTATAACCTGTATGTTTGAATGCTTCATAAAGTCCCATAATTCTGTCAGTGAATGTTCTGCTTTCTCTCTCTTCTTTTCTGCCTCTTTAACTATCTGTGTTATCTCAAGAGGTTGTCCTCTACCTCTGAGATTCTTTCTTCTTAATCTGTTATTTATACATTCTAGTGCATCTTTAAGTTCCCTAATTGACTGTTTATGTTCATTCAGCTCTGCTTTATCCTTTCTCTATTCTTCATATAATTCATCTCTTATTTGATTCTTTTTTTGAATTTCCTTTTGCTTATTTTCCACTTTCTCAGCAATTTCCTTCACTGTTTTCATCGTCTGTATTTTTTAAATTCCCATTCCATCATTTTTTTTTCTTTTAAAATGACTTCTTTTATTAAGGAGAAGAAAACTCAGGAGGAGTGACAGAGTTAGGAGAGAGTATAAAAACATCTAATTTTATCTTGGCTGCAAATATTTTTTTCTTTTTCCTTTATTAAATGTTGGCTGTGTACATTAATGCAATCATGGGGTACAGTGTGGTGTTTTTATATACAATCTGAAATATTTTCATCAAATTGGTTAACATAGCCTTTATGTCATTTTCTTAGTTATTGTGTTAAGATGTTTATATTCTACTTTTAGAAAGATTCACTTGTACCCTTGAAAGATAAACCATATAGGTGATCCAGAGAAGTAGATGTATGGAACAGAATAGAGAGCCAACAGATGAATCCAGCTACTTACCATTACCTGATCTTTGACAAGCCAATTAAAAACCATCTGTCTTTTCTAATGTTCCTTTATAGGTGGAATCCTCTGCAGTAGCTACCTCACAGTCCCTGGGAGGGGAGGGGAGGGTTTGTTGTGGACTGGTTTTTCATGTTGCCAGGGATTTTTTTGTTGATTCTTCCTCATGAGTATATTCTTTTATCTATTTCCTTGCCATAATTTTCCATTCACTTCCTCTTGCTCTTTAAGTGACCATGCCTCTGGCCTAAGGTTTTGATGAGTCCTTTTGGTACAGGACCAAAAGGATGAGAAGATTGAAGAGTAAGAAGGGAAAGAAGATTAAAAAAAGAAGAAGAAAAATGTGAAAGAAGAGGGAATGAGTAAAAGGGAGTATTTACAACAAGAAGAAAGGTACAGAAAGAGGGAGACAGGAGTAATAAAGGTGTACAGTAGGGTACCTTGACCCAAACTTAAAAACCTCCAACCTCCAGGGGTGCTCACCTAGAGGTGAGCAGCTCTTTGCCAACCTGAGCAGACATGGTACCCAACCTCCACCTAATAGAGAGGAAAGACAGAAATACTATAAATCATACCAAAACAAACAGAAAACCTTAGGGGACAAAATTGAGGGGTAAACCAAATATTAAGGGGCAGAAACAATAGCAAAAATGAAGTTCTTATTATTAAATAATGCAACAATGGAAAATTATATTTAAACTAGAAAAATGAAGAAATAAAAGTAGAAAAAAAAGAAAAAGAATGAAAAATCTAGAGGGAAAATGTTGAAATAAAAGAAATATATTGCTGAATATTTGTCTGGGCAACAGGTGGATCTTCTGGGGTATGAGATGTTAATCACAATGCTGATATAACTGTATGAAATGGATACTGGAGACTTCTGCTTATTTCTCAAGCCCTGTAGGGCTGAGAGCCTAAATCTCTCCTCAGCCCTTTTAAAAGACACTTTAAATTGTTAACCTTGGCTACACAGACACTTTCCCAGGAAAGCACTTGTCACTAGGATCACTCCTGAGGTAGTACCTGCTTATCCAGTGCACCAAATCGGTCTCACTCTATGCCCCTGAGGGCCAACGCTGCAAGGCAGCCCTCCTACTGCCAAACACTGAAAGCTCCGCTCTTCCTCAGCATCTCAGTCCTGGCCTTTGGCACTGCTTAGTCACTAGCTCACTTGCCCAAGGTCTCCCACAGCCTTACTCTACAACCCTGAGGGTGGAGTCTGCAGAAGCATTTCTCCCATAATGGCTGTGAGCAGCCCATAGTCCAACAATATTAGCTCCATTACGGCTCATCAGCTCAGTCCGGGGCCCTAGAAAACACTTAAAGTCATCTGTACTCCCACCCAAATTCTCCCAGGGTAGTTCAACCTAGTGTCCAAGTCCAAAAAAACAAAACAACTGACAGGGAAGGCCTTCCCTGTTTGCAATCTTGCTGCTGTTATAGTTACAGCTGCAGCAGCCATGGCATCAGAATGAAGGCAACTACTTGCCACTTCTCCACTGCTTTTGTCCTCCTCCTAGGGTCCAGAAGTCTCTTTCTGTCTTCCTGCATCCCCAAAGAGATGTTTCTGGGCAGAGCTCACAAGCCAGAGATGTCTGGAGTCTTCTCTCCCCAATCTCACTGTACCCAGTTGCAAAGAAGCTTTTACTCAGTTGCCATCTTGCTCCCTCCCCCAATATTACTATACTTTTTAAAACAGTCTTCTGGTTTATGTTGTAATTTATTTTTCTACTCCAATATTTCTGTGTCATTTTGTTTCAGGTAACCTTTTCTACTGCCATTGAGTTCAGTTTGATTTGGGTCTCTTAAAGTATCTTATAGTTTCTAGACCAAAAAGAGATATCCTTCTTGTCTTCTAGTGCAATCACAAATATTTAAAATATATTAAATACTCTAGGAGATTGGAACAGAAGGGAGAGGATTCAGCGTGTCTGGTATATCATGTTGATTCTAGTGCATACTGGTGTTTTTAGACTCTATAGCTTATTAATACACTCATTGACATCTCAAAGACATTATTTTTTCTGTATGAAAACAACAACTTAGATTGTCTATTATGGACAATTTAATGAAGGCTCATTTTCTTATATCCAGAAATAAGTAAATTAAGGGCAGTTGCAGTGGCTCACACCTATAATCCTAACACTCTGGGAGGCCAAAGTCAGTAGATTGCTTGAGCTCAGGAGTTTGAGACCAGCCTGAGCTAGAGCAAGACCCCATTTCTAAAAATAGATGGGTATTGTGGCAGGGGGCCTATAGGCCAAGCTACTTAGGAGGCTGAGACAAGAGGACTGCTTGATCCCAAGAGTTTGAGGTTGCTGTGAGCTATGATGCCACAGCCTTCTACCCAGGGGGAGAAAGTGAGACTCTATGTCAAAAATAAAAAATAAAAAAACAAACAACCTCAGTCACAAGGTCTTGCCTGCCGGGAGAGAGATATAGATGTGATCTGAGTGCTCAAGGTGGAAAGAAAATTGTTTGGTAAACACGTAGCATTTCTTCTTCCATAGATACAGTTTGATCAGATGCCTGGAAAAAGGCTAGGAATCTACTGAACTTTTCAGTTTCCTGACTTGAGTTTTATTGCTCTCCTCTCTTGTGATCTTTAAAATAAATATCCACTTTTTGCTTAAACTGAAGAATAAACATGAGAATAGTTTACAATTTGCTAATCAATTCATATCAGCAAATCTGAGTTTAGTGATGGACTTCTCCAAGTTTTAAGTATCTGAAAAATGTCTATTCATCTAATTCAGAAAAATAAAAGGTTGAATTGAGATATTACATGAAAATATTTTTGTAATTTAGGAAGCATGAGGCATTTTATTTTTTTACTAATGAAAGATTGGCTGAAAAAGTATTATAATACTGACTTGACATCCCATTACTACTCTGTGTTGTCTTCATCAAATCTATTAGCATCTCTGTGCAAATAATGCTGTTTAAATGTCAGATATATATTTGCCTTTCACATGTGTTATACAGCTGGAATCTGTGTTTAGTTAACACTTTCTTATACTGACAGTGTCCAAATAGATTATAATATAAAAAAGGAGTCATCACAGTAGACTTGATCCTACCAATACATTTGTACCAAGGATTTGGAAGATAAAGATTAAGATTATATGAAGGTAGAAAAAAAGTTTTTAGAGGCCAGGTTGGGAAGGAATCTGAAAAGTACAGAGTTTAATTGGTCATAAACATTATTTAGGTATGAGAATAAAAATACTTAAGGTAGCATCTTACTTAAGCTAATACTTTATCAAAGAATTTAAAAGAGAACTTAATTACTTAGTTTGCTTTTTATTTTGTCACAGACATTTGTCTACCTTTCAAAACATATTTCCTTTGCAATAAGTCATCACTTAACATTTATAACCCCATACTAATTATCTAAATGGAGATTTAAGATTAAATAGTTTTTCATAGAAAACAGAAGAAGTGTCAATTCATGAAGATCCGAGTTATAATTTTCAGGTAGGCTGAAAATGATTATTTTATTTCTCTCTTCTCTTTTATTTTCCATTTTGATTTTTCCTCTCCTTTTGCTCCATTTTCTTCATTATTTTTCTGCAAGTTTTCTTGGCTATGTACACATTTTGTATATTTTTATATTCTGTAAAATCTGGAAACTACAAAAAGGAATATTCGACTCTTATGTATAATGCAGCACTTGTTACCTCTGGTTGAGCTAAATTCTATCTAAGAATAAATTTGTTACTCTAGCAATTATCATGACAATTTTCTTGCAGCCTATGATGTATTAAAAAACTAATAAATTCATTTTCTTAATTTTTTTCCTAGACTCAAGTCAGATACCTCTATACATTTGTTTCAGCTTTGTTTGTTTCAAAGTGAACTGACCCTGAGATTGATTTTAAATGACTATTGTTCATAATGCTAGTTTGAGACCATTTCTTGAATACATAGCTAGAATATATAGCTTTTTTAGCTTGAAAGTGAGGTTTGGTGTATGTGTGTGAGAAAGACAGAGTGAAAGAGAATTTAGTGAGTAGCCATGAAAACTTTTCCATTCCTCATTGGATATGCTTCTCATCACTTTTAGACTCTATTCACTGTTTCTTCTTCCACTTTTCTTTTTGATTTCTTAGCAACTACCATCAGACAATAAGTTGCAGGTAAAATTAATGATCATTTTTATTTCTGGTACCAAAAAAAAAAAAAAACTAGGTGGATGGCACAATTCAGAGACATTACAAGAAATTTAGCTTCAGTATATTTTTCATTGGCATCTCCTGTAGGAAGCTAACAGCTGACATTTAATCTCTTCTCTTACTGTTTGTTCATATCTGACATATCCTAAAGTATTTCAAGTATTCAACAAGCCTAGTTGTCGCAAAAAAACTGTGGCAAACTTGACCAAAAACATGCTTGGTACTCAAGGAAATATTTGTAAATGAATTGTCATAGTTGCTAAGGAACCATATTCTGGCTAAGAAAAAGCCATTGAAGTAGCCAGGTTACATACAATCCTTCATAATTACAGGCTAATTTTACCAATATTATCAAGAATCCAGTATTCTTCCACACATTGTCACAGCTATAATAAATACTGATAAATAAAGCCAAAAAGCATGAACTTAATTTATAATGACTTATTTAAATTGTTGACCAGGTATGGTGGCTCATATCTATAATCCTAGCAATGTAGGAGGCCAAGGTGGGAAGATACTTGAAACCAAGTGTTCACAAGCATCTTGGGCAATAGTGAGACCCACATTCTACAGAAAAACTTTAAAATTCTCCAGGCATGGTACCTGGCTCCAGCCTGTAGTACCAGTTACTGGGGAGGCTAAGGCACAAGATTCCTTAAGCCCAGGAATTTGAGGTTGCAGTGATGACACCGTTGCACTCTAGCTCAGGCAACAGAGTGAGACTTCACCTCAAAAAAACAAAAATTGTTAAGGGCACGAGATACATTTCTCTACTTAACCAGCACATTTTCTCCCTGTATATGAGTTACATGGGACAACAAATTACTAGGAAGATGACTATGGCTTTCAATCACAGGGAAGCATTAGTTGAGTAATTTGAAAGTAGAATAGAATTTGGCTTGGATCCTTTTGTATCTTTTAAAGTGACTGCATATCTCTGCTAGAATAAACTGCATGGTAAAGCCTAATACCATGTATTTCATAGGATAGCTTACCTATGAAACATTTTTTTTGAAAAGTTCTGGAGAGGCACCACACTATTTTCCCAAGTATCAAGCAATAATTATCTTGTTTCATATAATTTGTGACTGTAACCACCAGACGGGTGCTCCATCTGAAATTTACATTAAAGCCATTTGAGCCTATAATTCCTTTACTAGTATATACCTAGAAGACCAAAAACCACACTACAACAAAGATATTTGTACCATAATGTTTATTGCAGCCCAATTCATAATTGCTAGGTCATGGAAGAAGCCCAAGTGCCCATTGACCCACGAATGGATCAATAAACTCTGGTATATATACACCATAGAATACTATGCAGCCCCAAAGAAGGATGGAGAATTTCCTCCTTCATGTTTACATGGATGGAGCTGGAAAATATTCTTCTTAGCAAATTATCTCCAGAATGGAAGAAAAAGTATCCAATGTACTCAGCCCTACTATGAAACTAATTATAGCTTTTATAGGAAAGCTATAACCCAATTATAGCCCAAGAATAAGGTAGAAGGGGAGAGTGAGGGGAAGGGAGGGGAGAGGATGGGTGGAGGGAGAGTGATTGGTGGGATCATGTCTATGGTTCATCTTTTAAGGGTACATGTGAATCTTTTTAAATGAAGAATATAAATGTCTTAACACAATAACTAAGAAAATTATATGAAGGCTATGTTAACCAGTTTGATGAAAATATTTCAAATTGTATATAACAATAGCACACTGTACCCCATGACAGTATCAATGTACACAGCTATGATCTAATAAAAAAAAAAAAAAAGCCTTTTAGTTTAAATATTTTTCTTCTACAGACAAAATAAAACTGCTTGAGGGAAATAGTTGAACTCAGAAATTAGTAAAATTAGTAATTATATTTATAAGATTAAGCATGAATATATTTTCTCAACAAATCTTTAACTATTAATAAACACAATTGAATTTAATTTACCATGAGAATTTTACTCGGATTTGATTAGAATATACCTTTATAACTCACCTTCTGTGAGTCCCACAACAACTTCAGTAATTCTATAATAAAGGACATGTGAAGACCAGAGTCTTTTCAATTACTCTTAGTAGAAATCATTTCTCAGGGCTTCCTCTCCCATTAATTCTACTTTCCTCCATGGCAGAAGAAAAGAATATGAATAAAGACTGTTGTGTTGTATTAATAGTTGTCCAAATGCTTAATGAATTATCTTTGAGAAAAATGTAAAACAGTACCCTACCACCTACTGTTTCCTTATTTTCTGTTCTTTTTTGATCATTTATTATTATTTTCATATTGAATTTCAGTGTATAGTTGTTGTAAATCAAGTGATGATATTTACTTGAGTATTCATGCTAAAGAAGGCAAAGAAATTGGTTCTATAGTGGTTCTTTGCCAACTGCAGAAATTGGAGGTGGAATGTAAACCTGCAGAGACTTATACTTCTGAGAAAGGAGATAACTGAGTAGCATCTAAGAATGATAGTTACTTGTCCTCTAATAATGAGGAAATAAGAGAAATGAAATTATACCTTGAAAATATAAATCTGGATGTGACATATGACAAGATAGATATTCAGATAATAGAACTGTTTCCTCAGAATCATATCAGGAGAGAATGGGATAGTTAGCGCAAAAGTTTTATTTCTTGTTTTAATATTAAAACGTGAATTGTCTTTCATCACTTTCCATGTCTTATGATTTAACATAAATTAATCAACTTCCCTGAGTCTAATCAAGTCTAGAACATTAAAGTTTTGGGGTTTTTTAAACTGCAAGACTACAAAATATCACATATTCAAGAATATTCTGTCATTACATAGGCCTTTTGACACATCTGCATCTGGCTCACTTCAGTAACATTATATCAGAAAGTCCACTTCTGCCTCTACCTTATAGTATAGCAACTGATGCTTTCAAGGATTGCCTCTATGGATCTAGAATTGTCAAGTAGATGTAAAAGCTTTTTAGATTTTCCAAAGAATTTATTCATCAGTTTCTTAAAAACTAGCTGAAAGGAGAATTAGTTTTCCTCCAGAGCATGAGAACTCTGCAGAGATTTATTTAATACGTATTTGGTTTCACATGATAAGTATCTGGATTTCTCCTACATAATTACTATAAACATAGAATGAATGAGTACTATTATTGAGTTTGAATATCAGCAGTCATGAGAACTAAGCAGCTTACTTTATTGGTGATCTATTATCAGAAGTAAGTGCTTAGCATAGTTAATGATAATCAAAATATAGGGGGTGACTATATGATTCATCAAAATATATAAAATTTATAATTTTCTGAAAACTGATTTAAAAAATTATCCATATTAATTTTAATACAAAAACCATTACAGTATATTTATATTCTAAGAAGTACTATGTACCTATTAAAATCTTGGTTTTTCAATAATATTTTAAAACATCTGGATAACTTCCCAAATGAAAATTAAGCTAACAAATAGTATATTTATGATGACCTCAATACTGATAGTGATAGACAAATGGATAGGTAAATAGAGAAATAGAAAAAATACAGATACAGTTGGATATGCAAGTATATTATCTTTAGATGACATAATTGTGATGATTTTTATTTCATACTTGTTTATATTTCCTAAAATTTTTATATACAAAAGGTGAAAAAAACAAGTAGAAAGTACATACAAAAGGTGAAAAAAGTAAGTAAAAAGGAAGTATGTATTTTTGTTTGTGTGTATATATGTATGTTGTGTTTAAATTTTATTCCACTTCCTCTCACATTTAAATGTAAAGGTACACAATATTGATTTGGTACATTTATTTTTTACTTTCATGCCAGAAAACAAGCTTAATTTTATTTTCAAGTATTGTAATTTGATAAGTGACTTAACTCATCTTTTTAAATTATTCTCTTTCTAATTATCTCTGTTCTACTTAATTCCCAACATGTTCTTGGATAACATTTACACGGAAGAAATTGGTCAACTCAAAATAGATTTACAAGATCCCTAGTTTGGCCCATGTATCAGTTCTCTATGTTCTTATTATACCAAAGGATACTTTTCTCTTAACACATCACACATCTTATATACCATAAAATTTTCTGTATTAGGGTTTATATATTATTCAACTTCATATACCTTGAAATATTACATTATATATATGATATATTTACAGTGAAGTAAATATTATAAAAATGTTCACCCCATTCCCCAATTAGTAGTTTTAGTACTATTCCAAACAAAACAAAGAAGTGATTTATTTCTTTTTGATAGCAGACATGCAAAAACTATTCTAAATGTTATTTGGAAAAGAATAAGAAGAGCTGAGAAAATTAGTATATTACAGATGCAAGATAAATTGGTTGAAAGAAATAATAGAAATCCATAAACCAACTCTGTGTTTATGAGAATTTAATTTAATATGTGATAAAGATAACACTAAATATCAGGAATGGAAGATTTAGTTTATAAAATGTTTCTATTTTAAAATAATCAATTTAGAGCCACAACTCATCCCCCAAATCAAATAAATTCCAGGTGTTCCAAAAGTTATAACTAAAACATGTAATAAATTATGACTGTAATAAAATATGGCATAATATCTGAATAATCAAAACTATTTAAACTTAAAAGAAAATGAAGAAATCAAAGAATATATTGATACATTTGACTGTACAAAAGATTTTTGAAAAAACATTTTTCTTTAAAAAAAACTCAAGACTCAGCCACGGGGCAGCCGGTCAAGAACAGAGAAAGAGATAACATTAAGATGCCCAAGACTGAGGGAACTGTACTCCAAAATGATCCCAATGAAGCAAAGTGTGGAGCCCATAATTCTGAAACATCAGGGAAGAACGAAGAAGAAGAAAACTTCTGCTTAGATAACTACTCTCCTCATCTAATGGAAACAATTAAGGAAGTTTCCAGGGTGAGCATTGCTCATGAAATCATAGTAAACCAAGATTTCTACATGGGAGAGAATGTTTTACCTCCAAACAGTATGGAAGACAGGTTCATGGAGACATTGTACAATGTTTTTTGGAACCATCAAAGAGAACAACTCTTGAGCAATCCTCCCCAATTCACTTATGCTCTTGAACTTATGACAGAAGTTAAGGAGATTTTGTTATCACTGCTATTACCACGCCACATCCGCCTAAAAAATGAGATGAAAGTTCTTGACATGGATCTCCTCAAGCAAAAAGCAGAACATAGAGCCCTAGATGTCTCTCGTCTCTCTAACTACATTCTTAGTTTGATGACCCTGCTATGTGCACCAGTTCGAGATGAAGAAGTAAAGAAACTTCAGAGCATAACAGATCCAGTACAGTTACTGAGGGGCATCTTCCATGTTCTGGGCCTAATGAAAATGGACACGGTGAACTATACCATCCAGAGCATTCGACCCTACCTGAAGGAATATTCCATCCAGTACGAAAGAGCTAAATTCCAGGAACTCCTTGACAAACAATCCAATCTCCTTGATTACACCAAGAAATGGCTAACCCAAGCAGCCACAGACCTCATTACACCATGTCTGAATCCTCCTGACATGTCCAGCTCCTCCAGCATGGCCTGTTCATCTCCAAACAAGGCAGCCGAGAATTCAGATCCTCCCAATCCCATAATGGTGCTATACCAGGGCTACCTGAATCTCCTCCTCTGGGATCCTGAAAATGAAGAATTCCCTAAGACTCTGCTGATGGACAGAAACCGGGTCCAGGAAATGGGGTCCCATTTGCACCACTTGGCTATATTGGCCTCAATCTTACTAGTGGCTAGAAGTTTCTCTGGTAAAATTTTATTCAACTCACCTGGATTTGTGGATAAACTGAAAGGCATAACCAAGGCTGTGACTGAAGAATTTAACTCCAAGCCTGAAGAAGCTATGCTGCATGTGAGTGAACAGGTGTCTCAGGAAATTCATCATGGCCTCGAGGACCTGGGCTTTGCTGCCCTAAGCAGTGAAAACACAGTATGTCTTATAGGACAACTCCAGAACATCACTGAGAAAGACAACCGTGTTCATGTTCGTAGTGTTATTGATCAGCATCTCTGTTCGAAGTGTCATTGATCAGCGTCTCCTTTTGTTTCTCAAATGCTGTTTGGTCCGTGGCATGCAGGCGTCTCTGCAACACTTCTCTGAAGGCCTTAATCACATCAAAGGAGAGTTGAGAGGAAGTTTGTCAAGCTGATGCATCACAATGAGCAGGTATTTGGCCCATACTATGTTGAGATCCTGGAAAATATCAATACTCTAGCTCAAGCACAAGAAACAGAAGTGGAACCCGTCTGATAATGCTGGACTCCAGCCATGGCAACAGGGACCCAGGAGAGAGGGCTCACCATGTTCCTGGGATGATATCACCTGTGGCCAGCAGAGAAGCCAGCCATCTTCCTCACTACAGCCAGGATACAAGGCTGCAGGGCTCAAGCACGTAAACACCAGCTACCCCAACCCCCTTCATTAATAAACTTCTGAGCTACAAGAAAAAAAAAAAACCTCAGAATTAAATGACAAACAAATACTATATGATATAAATATTAATGATATTAATAGTTTATGAGTAGTGATTTTAAAATGCTAATGCCTCCTATAACTAAGATCATAGAAGTATAATTCATAAAAACTTAGATTAAAACTGAATATTGTTATAACAACATTAAAAAATGGTCAGAATAAGGTAAAATAGCAGCATATCACTGCCATCACACAGACAGTATATTATGTACTTCACATTGCTTATTAAAACAAATAAAATGAAGAAATACGTTTTATAGGGATTTTCTCAATTAATAGGAAAATTAAATTAAACAGAACATCTGCTTCTCTAAGAATTCCAGTCAATTATGGTACTAATATGGATGCTATTTCTCCTGTGATGCTCCTTTTTAATTTCCTATGTTTTATTTTTACATTTTCTCTGTATTCTTTTCTTTTGGTTGGACTTGTCAAAAATATGTCTATATAACTGGTTTTTAAATTAAAGCAAAGCATAAATGCAAAGTTTTACTTATTGTACAAGGCAGGATTTGTTGATAACAAGTGACAAAAAAAACTGAATTTCATTAACTTAAGCCAGAAAAAAGTAAATGTATTGCTGAAGTCATATACTTGAGAAAAATAATCAGGGGAGATTCAGGGACCTCCAGAGAAAGACCCATGAATAATTTTTTGGAGCACTGTTAACACAATGGCTTAATTCCAGTTGCATCTATTTCTGTGGATAT
Source organism: Otolemur garnettii (assembly GCF_000181295.1). Lineage (NCBI taxonomy): Eukaryota > Metazoa > Chordata > Mammalia > Primates > Galagidae > Otolemur > Otolemur garnettii. The sequence goes on along the minus strand of NW_003852399.1, from coordinate 33,094,219 downwards.
TTACATTATTCTGCAGGTTTAAATGCCTGGAAGAAGGAATCCAACTCCTTACCAAATTGTTCATTAATTCCAGTAGGTTTATTTATCTTTAATGAGAATCCTTAGATTTTCTTGATGTCTTTAATCATCAGAATAAAGTAATTTTGTCTTTTCCAACCCAATTTTCTTATCATTTTGCATTAGTTATTACCTTGGAAGCATTATGGAATAAATTACTTAACTCTCAATTCATTGAATTCTTCTGCTTACTTAATTCTTATGTCCAGCACTGTTCACGGCTGGGAGGACACAGCAGAGAAAAAAACAAAACCCCACATCCTCATGAAACTTATTTTAATGTTAAAACAAACAAAGGTAATTCCATAATTTAAAACATCCAATTCATGTCCGGACAGGGTGAGGTGTTCCAGCCCCTTCAACTTTGCTAGAGAAACTAGAGAACTAAGGGAAAGAAACTGAGAGACATGCACAGAGGGATGCAGGTTGAACAGCAGTGCCACTAAGGGATACTGTGATGCCGTGGGACACTACACAGATGAGAAAAGTTTGTGAATTGGTATCTGCTAATCTATTCTTCCATGTCAGGTGCATCATCATTTTCCTTGATGGAGGTGTTTCACTAGGAAAAACACTAATGGGTTTCTTTGCAGTCACTTCATTTTCACTAATGACGAAACCCAGCTGCATGATGTCTGAGTATTGAGACCCTGACTGAGTTCCCAGCAGAAGAAAATTCCCCAATGGACTGCTCATCTTTAGTGTACTTAGCATAATTTTCTGCCAGTAGGTGGGCAGAGTAAAAGCCAGTACCCACCCGTCCAATTGTGGAGTTATTTGTACCAGTCTCAAAGCTTCTCTGAAACCTCCGCAATAGTTTCCAAATTTTTGACGCGATCAGCCTTGATCTTGCCAATTCCTGTATCTACCAGAGTTATGATCTATTTGGGGGACAGGGGATGAAGTCTGCCTTAAGCCCTTTATCCCTGTCTAACCTGGAATTGTCTATCAGGCTCTCACAGCAAATCTTGTCAAGGATACCAAAAAGATTGGAGGTTTGCTCCTTTCCTTGTTGGAGTAAAAGATACTGATGGTAACAGACACAACCTCTGCACCAGTGTCTGGATGCAAAGTGTTCCACCTACTCCTTTCCCTGTGCACTTCCTTAGCACTTGGAATAGCATTGGAATCAAAGGCAGAAGGAACCAGAGTGTACCACAAAGAAAGAGTGTTCCTGTTTCTAAAGTGTGCAGAAGGTGCAGAACTGACTTGAGAGCCCTTACTTGCTTTTACACACTAATACTGCCCAATTTTTAAGAGAAGTATATTAAAATCCTCCATAAAATTTTAGTTTAGTACATCTGCTTTATTTCTAATAGTTTTAGCTGATATCATATCTGTGTACATAGGTTTACAATTTTCATAAATTATACCTTTTACTGTTGCATGGTATCTCTGTGTCATTTTACTAGATTTAACATTAAATCCCATTACCTATATTTATTAATGTATTAAATATTTCCATGACTGCTCTCCTTTTATCTATATTTTCTTTGTACCTATTTGCCCACTCTCTTGTTTTCAACTTTTCTTTAATCCCTGTTTATTGTATTTTACTTAAAAAAAATATGAAATATAATGAGACTGACAATGGCTTCTTTTTTTGAGACAGATTCTCACTTTGTTGCCCTGGGTAGAGAGCCGTGGTGTCATAGTTCACAGCAGCCTTAAGCGATTGGGCTCAAGTGATTCTCTTGCCTCAGCCTCCCAAGTAGCTGGGACTACAGGCACCCACCACAATGCCCAGCTACTTTTAGAGACGCGATCTCCCTCTAGTTCAGACCGGTCTCAAATTGCTAAGCTCAAGCAATCTACTCATCTCGACCTCCCAGAGTGCTAGGATTATAGGCATGAACCACCACACCTGGCGGACAATGGCTATTTCAATAGAAGGAAACCAGTTCACTGGTATTAGAAGAGCAACTGATTTTATTGTTGTTTTTCCCAGCTATACCCAGGAGCTAAGGCAGGTAGATTGCTTGAGTCCAGGAGTTTGAGGCTATAGTGTACTGTGGTCACACTTGTAAACAGTCACTATACTTTAGTCTGGGCAACATAGGAAAACCTGTTTCTTAAAATAAATTAAAATACAAAAATAATTTTACCATTTCTTTTACTTTGTTGTTTCTTTTATTTTCTTCTTCTTAAATTCTACTTGATTATCTATTCCCTTTTCAAACTTTGATAATTTAGAAGTCCTAATACTTTTCTTTCTTCCCATTCTTGACCGTCAATCCATATATTCTATAATATTACATCAGAATATATACTAGCTTTGCGCTACCTCTTCTCTTTCACTGCAGCACTCTATTTACTCACTGCCTTACTTCCTCTATATCTGTCAAAATTAATCTCTTAGAATGCTTTTAATTCCCACCTCCAAACTCCTTGGTTGGGTAGATAATTTGGAAGTTTTGCTTTAGAGTACTGTTGATTTTCCATTACAATATGTTTTTTCTCTTTCAAAAATCCATCATTTCTTACTATGTTCCTAATTTATAGTCACAATATTAAGTATATTCACTAAACTATTTTTTGAAAGGTGTATTGCTCACTGTATTTTTCCTTATTCTTCTCCTACCCTTATGTAAGGCCCTAGTTTATAATTCAATCTTTATTTGGTTAGAGCAGTTTTTTTTTCAGATAGATTATACTTTCAAGGTCCTTGCATATCCCTAATGTTATTTAATATATCTTGATCTGAGCATGATTATCTTTGGTAGATATAGAATTTTCATATCCCTTTCTTATTATCTTAGAGTGTGTTATTCCATTATTTCCTTATTTCCAGTGCTATGAATAAGAAATTCAATGCCAATCTGTTTCTTTTGTTTTTATTTCAACTTATTCTTTCTACATTTTTCTCTTTATCTTTAGACTTCAGGAATCTTGTCAAGATGTATGTCTTTTTTCTTTTTTCTTTTTTCTTTGCCATCCTCTCTGCCTGTTTGTATCTGGGGAGCCTCTTCAATAATTATGATCTTCCTTATTAAAACAGAAATTTTTCCATTTCTTTCTTATAATCGTAAGCTAGGTCTTCTGAGTGTATCCTATGAGATTTTTATCATATCCCTTGTTGTTTCCAAATCTTATTTTCACTCTGTGTGTGAAGTAGCTTCCCCCCACTCATCATATTTTTTATTTGGCATGTAATAGTGATCATCTTCCCTTAATTTATCTACTAATAATGTTTTATTTTATAGTTTTTTTGAATCAATTATCTGTTTTTAATTTTCAAAAAAATAGTGTTAATGCAATGCCAAATAAAAAATGTCATCAAAACAAACCACATGCTTTTGTACACAGTTTAGTCAAAATTTCAGTGGTCTTATTCAAGTTTTTTAATGTGACCAATAATCTTTTTTAATTAAATTATAGCTATATACATAAGTGCAATTATGGGGTACAATGTGCTGGTTTTACATAAAAATTGAAATGTTTTCATCAAACTGGTTAACATAGCTTTCACAGCATTTCTTAGTTTATTGTGTTAAGACATTTATATTCTACACCTAGTAAATTTCACATGTACTCTTGTAAGATGCACCATAGGTGTGGTCTTACCAATTACTCTCCCTCCACCCATCCTCCCCCCTCCCTTCACTCCCTCTTCCCTTTCCCCTTCTTTTTGGGCTATAATTGGGATATAGCTTTCATAAGAACTGTATAAATTGGTTTCATAGTAAGACTGAGTACACTGGATACTTATTCTTCCATTCTTGAGATACTTTGCTAAGAAAAATATGTTCCAGCTCTATCCATGTAAACATGTAAGAGGTAAAGTCTCCATCTTTCTTTAAGGCTGCCTAATATTCCGTGGTGTACATATACCACAATTTATTGATCCACTCATGGGTGGATAGGCACTTGGGCTTCTTCTATGACTTAGCAATTATGAATTGGGCTACAATAAAGATTCTGGTACATATATCTTTGTTATAATGTGATGTTTGGTCTTCTGGATATAGTAGATATCAATTCCTAGTAGAGGAACTGTAGGATCAAATGGCAGGTCTATTTTTAGATCTCTAAGTGTTCTCCAAACATCTTTCCAAAAGGAATGTATTAGTTTGCATTCCCACTAGCAATGTAGAAGTGTTCCCTTTTCTCTACATCCACGCCAACATCTCTGGTTTTGGGATTTTGTGATGTGGACTAAACTTATTGGAGTTAGATAATAGCTCAAAGTGGTTTTGATTTGCATTTCTCTGATGATTAAGGATGATGCGCATTTTTTCATATGTCTGTA
>NW_003852399.1:33063884-33089860 GCF_000181295.1 Otolemur garnettii | reverse complement strand
AACCTTTTTAATTTGATCAGGTCCCAGTAGTGTATTTTTGATGCTGCTGCAATTGCCAGGGTGTCCTCTTTATAAAATATTTGCCCAGGCTGATTTCTTCAAGAGTTTTCCCTGCACTGTCTTCTATTTTTTTTTTATAGTTTCATGTCTTAAGTTTAAATCATTAATCTAATTAGAGTCTGTCTTAGTTAATGGTGAGAGGTATGGATCCAGTTTCATTCTTCTACAGGTTGCCAGCCAGTTCACCCAGCACCATTTGTTAAATGGGGAATATTTTCCCCACTGAATGTTTTTAATTGCCTTGTCAAAGATCAAATAATGGTGAGTAGCTGGTTTCATCTCTTGGTTCTTTATTCTGTCCCATACATCTACCTGTCTGTTTTGTGCCAATACCATGCTATTTTGATCACTATGGATTTATAGTATAGTCTGATGTCTGGTAGCATAATTCCACCTGCTTGGTTTTTATTTCTAAGTAATGTCTTGGCTATTCGAGGCTTTCTCTGATTCCGTATAAAATGATGTATTATTTTTTCGAGATCTTTATGACAAGTGGTGGAGTTTATTACAAGAAACTTTATTATCAGAAATATGAAAATCTGAAGAAAATTGACCTATTTCTTGTATGAGAGTGGCGCTTTAACACGGATTGCATCAATATTCGTTAGTGATATTGGTCTATAATTTTCTTTTCTTTTTCTGGTTTGGGGATCGAGGTGATGTTTGCTTCATAGAAAGTACTGGGTATTATTCCTTCTTTTTCTATATTTTGGAAAAAGTTGAGTAATATAGGTACTAGTTCCTCTTTAAAGATTTGGTAGAATTCTGATGTGAAGCCATCTCGTCCTGGAATTTTCTTTTTAGGGAGATTTTGTGTAGGTGGTGCTATTTTGGAACTTGATATAGACCATTCAACATTTCCACTTCCTTCTGGCTAAGTCTTGGAAGGTGGTGTGCTTTCAAGTATTGGTCAATTTCCTTCAGATTTTCATATTTCTGAGAATAAATTTTCTTGTAATATTCATTAAGGATTTTTTCAATTTTTGAAGAGCCTGTTGTTACTTCACCTTTACCATTTCTGATTGATAAAATTTTACTTTTTCCCTAAGTTAGCTAAAGTTTTATCTATTTTATTGACCTTTTCAGAAAACCAACTTTTTGATTTATTGATCTGTTATATAATCCTTTTGTTTTCAATTTCATTTAATTCTGCTCTAATTTTGGTTATTTCTTTTCTTCTGCTAGGTTTGGGATTGGAATGTTCTTCCTTTTCCAGTTGTTTGAGATGTCCCATCAAGTTGTTAACTTCCTCTCTTTCCGTTCTCTTGAGGAAGACTTACAGTGCTATAAATTTCCCTCTTAGGACCACCTTTGCAGTATCCTAGAGGTTCTGATAATTTGTGTCTTCATTATTGTTTTGTTCCAAAAATTTGGCAATTTCTTTCTTTTTTTTATTTTTTTATTGAATGGTGGCAATTTCCTTCTTAATCTCATTTATGACCCACCTATCATTCAGCAAAAGGTTATTTAGCTTCCATGTTTTTGTATGAGTATGCAGATTCCCATTGTTACTGAGTTCAACTTTTATTCCATGGTGGTCCAAGAAGATGCAAGGAATAATTTCTATTCTTTTAAATTTGCTGAGGTTAGACTTGTGACCTAAGATGTGATCAATTTTGAAGTATGTTCCTTGGGCTGATGAGAAGAGTGTGTATTCGGTTTTGTTAGGATGAAATGTTGTGTAGATGTCTGTTAAATCCAAATGTTGAATGGTTAAGTTTAAATCTAAAATTTCTTTCCTTAGCTTCTTATTGGAGGATCTATACAATACTGCCAAAGGAGTGCTAAAATCTCTGACTATGACGGAGCTGGAGGAAATCAAGTTGCTCATATTTGTTAGAATCTCACTTATAAATTGAGGCACATTCTGGTTGGGTGAAAAAATATTAATAATTGAAATCTCATCATATTGAATATTACCCTTAACAAATATGAAGTGACCATCCTTATCTTTCTTTACTTTTGTTGGTTTAAAGTCTATTGTATCTTGGAATAAAATTGCAACACTTGCTTTTTTCTGATTTCCATTTGCCTGAAATATAGATGACCATCCCTTCACCCTGAGTCTATATTTATCTTTTGAGGTCAGATGAGATTCTTGTAGAAAGCAGATATTTGGCCGGAGTTTTGTATCTAGTCAGCCAACCTGTGCCTCTTTAAAGGACAATTTTAGCCATTCATATTAATTGAGAATATTGACAAGCCTGGTAGAATTTGGGGTATTGAGTTATTCAAAAGTTCAGTGGACATTTTTAACCCTTTAACCATTGTGGAAGTTGGAATTTGATCAAAAGTTTCTGAGTGAGTTTACTTTTGTGGTGGAGGATTGTGCTGGTTATTATAAAGGCTAGGTCTAAGAACATCCTGCAGAGCTATTTTCATTATGGTAAATTTCTTCAACATGTGAATGTCATTGAAGTATTTAATTTCTCCATCATCAATGAAATTCAGTTTAGCTGGATACAGGATCCTGGGTTGAAAGTTATTTTGTTTTAGGAGATTAAAAGTTGATGATCACCCTCTTCTAGCTTGAAAGGTTTCAGCAGAGAGATCTGCAGTCATTCTAATATTCTTCCCCTTGTAAGTTATAGTTTTTCTTATGTCTGACTGCTTTCAGAATTTTTTCCTTCATATTAACTTTTGTGAAGTTAATTATGAGGTGTCTGGGAGTTGCCTTATTCGGGTTGAGCCATGCTGGGGTTTTAAAACTGTCGCTATCTGCATTTCAGAATCTCTTGGCATGTCTGGAAAGTTCTCCTTCATAATCTCATGAAAAAGGGCCTTTGTGCTTTGCAAAAGAACTTCGTCCCCTTCAGGGATTCCTATAAGGCCAATATTCATTTTCTTTGAATTATCCCAGAGCTCTCTGAGAAAATGATCATCTTTGCTCTCCATTTCTCTTCCTCTTTGAGAGCTTGGGAGCGTTCAAAAGCTTTGTCTTCAATGTCAGAAATCCTTTCTTCTGCTTTGTCCATTCTGTTACTGAGGGATTCAAAGATCTGTATTTCTCAGATCTTTGAGCACTGCAAATTCTTTTCTCAATGTTTCAAAATCTTTGGTGATTTTGTCTTTAAATTCATTGAATTCTTGAGACAACTTTTGAATTGCTCCTTGAATTTCTAATTCCAATTTTACCTCCATTCTATTAATCTTATTTGCAATCCAAACTCTGAATTCGATTTCTGACATCTCAGCCATTTGTCTATGAATAGAATCTTCAATTGTGTCTGCCATATTGTTCCGTGGGGGAGTTAATCTACTCTAGTTATTCATGTTACCAAAGTTTTTCTGCTGCTACTGCCCCATGATTATTTTACACTTTTTGGCTAGATGAGCAGATAAGGTGAAGTTGGGTTGGGGGGCTCCTGGAATAGTGATTAACAAGCCCTTTACTCAAGAGCTGTGGCTGGTGTCTGTTCCCCTAGAGCTTTGCCAAGGACCCATACAGTGCTATGGCCTGAGACACTGGGGACCTACTTGGTGTGGTAGGGCTAAGTGTCTCTGTCTTGTTTTCAGCTGGTCTCTGTCCTACCCTAGTGAATTAGTTATTCTGGGTTGAAGTCTCAGCTGTGGAGAAATACCAGCAATTAAGTCACCCTGTCCTGCATAGGAAACAACTAGAAAAGGAAAATCAAACCGTTCCACAACCACACACCCATGGTACCACTTTGGATAGTTCTTGGGTGATTGGTCCAGTCCAAGAGATCCAAACCAGTTGTCCCAGTCAGCACCCGGTCTCAAGTGAGGGAGTTCAAAAAGGCTCTGGCAACTAGATAGCAGGGCTCTGCTGCCAGCTCAAGTATCACTTATTCTGGTGCTCCATGGAGTCAGAAGGACTCCCTCCCCCCAGAAAATAAATTGGTCTGGGAAGGTTGATGCCTCCTTCCCCACCTTGCACCTCTGTCACACCCAGTCACTGGTAACTCTACAGGCCTATAACTCAGTTCCCTCCAATGAGTAGATGCTCTAGGGGTTTGAGCCTGCCTGAGTCACAGAGATCTTGTGTCTCCTCAGCCAGGTCACCACACTTTGCCACATTCAGCAGAGGAAGCTGAGGACTGACAACCTCAGGTGGTTAATGGAAGTGGGGGTGGTTCACTCAGTTCCAGCCCTAACCCGATTGATGTTGCTGACACTTATATTTGCATAGAATTTGTGATTCTGTCTTGGCTATATTCCCCTGTGGACCAGGCACTGTTTGAATTCACAGAAACTGTGACTTAGCCCTGGTCTGTGCCACTGCCCAGATCTGGTGTTTCTGTTTGCCCTGCAGTCTGTGTTGGGGTTGAGTGCAGTTAGAACTTACACTCAGCTTTTGGTTTCCCACCTGTCTTTGTCTCAGCTATGATCCCTTGAGGGCCAGGTGTTTCTTAGGCTCACTAAGCAGTCCTGACATAGCCCCACCCTGGGAGTATGACATCTCTGCACACAGGTCTTCAATTCTCCATCCCACTGTACTCCACCCGGGCCAGTACCACCTCAGGCATACCCTTTGCTCACAGGGTCTGCATTACCATCCCAGATCTATTCCACCAGTGTCTGCCACCAGAGAGAAGATGCTGGCTTTCTCTGATTGTCCAGAGAGACAGGGAGTGTCCAAAATATCTCCAGGGGGTGTGAGCCCTATTGTTCCCACTGCTGCCACTGCTGCTCTGCAGGGCAGGGGGAGGGCACCACCTCTCCCTTTCCATCTGGTTCTTTCAGTCCACCATTGTCTCCTTACCCCTGTGCTGAAGAATCAGCACAGACCTGATATAGCCCACACCCTGTCCACAACTCTCGAGAAAATGCTCAAGAATCTGGACTCCATGGGGGATAGGCTTCCAGACCTCAGGGTGAGAATGGAGGGGAGTACTGGGAGTTCAGAATTGCAAGTAGAGAATATATACAGTTTTATATAGTTTTATGCCTGGCAGGAGAGTGCCATAGCACCCTAGTAGGGGAAGGAGGTTCAGTTTTAGGAGGGTCTCACCCATGAGATAAAATAGGACATTTGAACTCTGCTCACTTGTTTGTAGAAAGTATACTGAGAGTTGTTCTCATGGAGGAGGGAACTCCGTCTGCTTGGCAATGGATTTTGTACCTTTTGTTTGTATCCTTGGGGTCACAGCTTACCTAAGCAGGGTTGATGTGCATTCTTCAACCTTCTCTCTTGGCTCAGCTCCAAACCATCAGCTTACTTGCTAAACTTCTATCCTTTAACTCTCCTTCTGGATGAGAGCCTCTGTGGAAAGCTGGCTCCAGTCGGCCATCTTGCCTCCACCCCTAATAATGTTTTAATTTATATGTCATTTTTGTTTATTCTAGGAAGTCATATATGTATTACAATTGACTCTATTAGAGGGCTTCACTATTTTTTGGTTGAAGTTGGTGAACACTGTTACATGTCAGATCTTGTAAGTCTAATTCACAAGGGCCATGTTTTGTAAGGGTTCTGCTTCATTCTTTAAGGATCTTTAAGAGTACTAACAACAGAAATGGGTGACTAAGGCAAGGATCTCAATCAACTGTGATTTATTAAGCCATCTTTAAGACACATCTAGGAAAAACAAGCCACAGACACATCTCTGAATGTTTTTCAGAGGAGGTTTCCAGGAGGTTTATTGATATGTTTCCCTAAGGATGGGAGGATAAGGCATGTAAGAATAGGGGCATTAAGGCAAATGGCTACATTCTTGTGATATTTCAGTTAGTGACCAGGAAATCTACATTTCACGTGAATGTTTAAAAAGAAAAGGTGAATAAAAGAAGAATCAAATATGCAGATGCCTCTGAATAGCTGGAAAAGTGATTGATCTTGTCTTCTTTCTGTTTTGTACCTGGGAAGATAAGATTGGAATCAACATTATCAGTGTTGAATCAAACAATCATTAGTGTTTAGACTTACTACAGAACTAAAGTTACAAGTACCATGTCCTTGTTTATGGGAAGCCAGCAAACAATTTACTTATGAGTGATTTGAGGTAGAATTGTTCCTAGATGCTGGAGCCTTTCTACCTTTCCTTGGGGATCAGCCTAACACACATGTCAGTAATAGCTATTCATTGGAATTAGGTGTTGCATGACTCAGCTGTAGGTCTGACCTTCTTTATTGCATGAGGGTTTAGATCTAGAGATTTTTTAATTTATCTTTGCACTACCAATATTTATCTCCAACTACTCAGGCCTTTATTCAATCTTAGCGGCTAATATAGGTTTCCTGGGTTATTCAGGTGTTGGAAATCTAAAAATAATAGAAGGTACATAATTGGCTTACTGAGAGCAGGTATGTAACCTACCCACTATCAAGTCTGTTAGGGCACCAGAAGGAGGCCTCTGTGATTTCCATTCTTTCTAAATCAGAATGCCATTTCCCTAGAATTTCCATGAAAGAGTTTTTATCAATTTAAACCACATGATTATCACTTCCTTAATTAAAATTTTTCAATGACTTTCCATTGTGCTTGGAATTTAATCTAAACTATTTTCCATGGTCTGCAAGGTTTGCATCATTTCAATGCTATTTCCACAGCACCACACTTGACCTCATCACTCTATTCTGTTTTCCATTGTTCCAAAATAGTCTAAATTTTCTGGTGCATTGATTGTACTTTATTTTATTTTACAATGTTACCATGGCATTTTTATTTCATGTTTTTAGTTATTTCCATAAATTTGGTAAGGTAAATTTAAATGTTCATTCTGTTACCTTCAACCAGAACTCAAGACTATAATTATGCATAGTATGTAGTATGTCATAGATTCTATAAAAGTAATGTGTGAGGAATAATGCTGAAAATTAAAGACCAAGTGGCTACTTGTAGGTTGAGTGATTGATAACAAAATGGTTGATAAAGGAAGTGATATTAATTTATAGACTGTCATCACCTTGATATGAGTAACTGTGATTAATTTTTTGAATCATCTCAGCACAGATTATCTAGTAGTATAATATGTTAGTGTACATATTAGTGAAAAAAGTGAGATCCTAAACCTTTCTAAATTCTAGGAAACATTATTAATTGTTTTATTACTAAAGGTTCTTTTTTATTTTTTATAACATGTAATAAGGAGTCTCTATAAATGTGTACAGACAGTCCTGAGATTAAGACTAGAGTTGAGATTAAGAGCTAGATTATTCCTTACAATAAACGGACAGAAATCTTTGTTAGTAAGTTTGTGGAAGAAATGGAAAAATCACTTTGATAGTGAGGGAAGCATAATCAGCATAGAGTAGGGCCCATGAACATTGATGTCCATGGAGAAATTCCTTGTGCAGAAGATGTTTAGACAATTTTAAGATGACCAGTACTCAATTATATGCAGTGCAATGTTTATCTTTCAGTACTATGTGATAATTCTGCATTTCCTCCAAGGCTACAATAGAATATGTTACAATTAAAAACCTTTTGCTAGTAATTTTTTTTTCTTTGAGACAGATTCTCACTCTATTGCCCTGGATTCAGTGCCCTTGCATCATCATAGCTCATAGAAAACTCAAACTGTTGGGCTCAAGCAATCCTCTTTCCTCAGCCTCCCAAGTTGCTGGGACTATAGGAGCCCACCACTACACCAAGCTAATTTTTCTAGTTTTGGTAAAAACAGTGTCTCACTCTTGCTCAAGGTGGTCTTGAATTCTGCATGTCTCCACCTCCCAGAGTTCTAGGATTATAGGTGTGAGCCACCTTGCTGGACCTGCTAGTAATACTTTAAAGAATGACTGGGTTGAGAGGAACTGAGAGAGGAAGTCCATAGTAAGTAAGACAGGAACAATAAACAAACTGGTACTAGGGATACAGATTGTGCTAAAGAATAAAGAAAAAGTACTTTGGGGCATTTTCAAAAATGTGGATCTTGTTGGACTTTCCATAGTACGTGTATGTAATAAGGCTTTGAGATATTTGTGTATTTAAAGAAAGAGCCAGCAAAGCCCTATCAACCTCAGAAAGCTAAAGGATCTGGACATAAGATTATAAAGGACTCTGGGATATCTAGGTTACAAATTTGTGGGGTCTTTTTAAGTGAACCATATTATGCTATCTAAGTGCAGTACAATTTCTATTCTTACATAGTTATCACTAGTGAGACCTAATATGTGCAGCTTATTCTTAGATTCTGAAATGTTGAAGAATATTTTCCTGACTTTGTAAGTTTGGTAAGATGACACAAAAATGAAACAGAGTGAAGTCTAGAAATGTTAAAAGATTCATTACACTGAACTAAATAATTACAGTATTGATTTTCCAAACATTTATCTAAATAAGATATTTTTATATGTATATGATTAATATAAGAAACAAGAGCAATTATCAATAAATGCTCAGTCATCCCCACAGCTAAAACTTTTTCTGCCAAGATTCCAATAAATAGTAACTTTAATGTACTCACATTTTAACCCTATATAAAGCCCCCAACACAGTGCTTTACCCTTAGTAATCCCTCAGTAAATGTTTATGGGATAAATTAATGAATGATTAATGATTAAATAATCAAATATTGAATATTTAGCCTACTTAATTTTAATATATTTTAATTCTTGCTATTAATTTTTCAATGTTATAATAAAAAAGAAAGAGATGGAAATGGGTTTATGTTTTAATGTGAGATATTTATATTCAGTATAAGAAAGACAATTTACTAGAGAAGAATGTTTGATAATTTAACAGTTTACTGAAAGTGATTTGGAAATTTCTTACGAGATTAGTGTTAGTATAGCACGAATGCAGAAAATTAAGTCAATAGTTTTAAATGTATAGAAATAAAACTCTGCCACTTGGTGAAAACAGGAAATATTTAATGTACAAAATTAGATGATTATAGGTAAGTATGTAGCATTTTGGAAAATAAATTTTATATCTCCCAAAATGTTCATTTTTTTAATTCTTTATTCATTTCAAGGTAGTTATTAAGCACACATTCTTATTACTATTTTAGGCACAGAGACTACAAAAATGAAAAGACAACTTTAAGGTACTCATACTTTAGTGATAAAGTCAGACAAGAAAGTCAGTATGTACAGGAAAGCATAACATCTGAAGGTGTTAGAAATCTAAGCGGTGAAGACCAAGGTATATTGTGAAAAGGGAACAAAGAACACTTCAGAATTAAGAGAAAGATTTACAAAAACATCTCTAAAGACCATAGAAAGTCTCTCTGGCTCAAAGAGAATAATTCTCTGATAGAGGGATATGGTCTTTTAGGACTCTCAGATTCAAAGTAGTAGAGGCATAAGATAGTGTGGTTTCTCCAAACACAAATATTTCTTTAGTGCCTATATGTTCCATGTGTACAAGGTGCTAGATACAGTGAAAACCAAACTGGACATTCTCTCCAACTTCAGATAGCTCCAGGCTAATATTTAAAAAGAATTTGGTAACATTTAATAAAATTCAGGGTTTGGAGGTGTGTATGTGTGTGCATATATATATGTGTGTGTATATATATATGTGTGTTTATAGATATATAGTATCTATATATATCTGTTAGTAAGAAATATACATATATATGTATCTGTATATGTATAGTTATCTATATGATACATCTATAGGTATCTGTATAGATACATATATATCTATAGTTATAGATATAGATGCATGTATATATTTGTTACATATATCCATGTACATATACATCTTTTTTCTTCCAGAAGAAAATGAATCAGTATATCAAAGGGATACATGTACTTGCCTGATTATCATAGTACTATTCATTTAGCAAATATGTAGAGTCAACTTAAGTGTCCATCAATGGACAAATGAATAAAGAGTAGTGGGCATATATACACAGTGGAATTCCAAACAGTAAAATACTGTTTGGTCATAAAAGAAGAAAGAATTCACTTAATTTTCAGTAACATGGATGGAACTGAGGTCACTATATTAAGTGAAATAACCTAGGCACAAATACTGCATGCTTGTGTGTGTTGTGTGTGTGTGTGCCTGACCATATTTTTTTTTTAATTTCAGGATAATATGAAGGTACATACAATTAGGTTACATTGCTTGCATTTGTTAAGGTAAAGTTTGAGATAGAGTTGTATCCTTCACCTAAGGAGCATGCCTTATAACCAAGCATTGTACTGGTTGCGTGGGAACTTACCAAAACCCTTGCCCCTTCCCCCTTCTTGAATTTATTATTATTTTTTTTATTTATTAATTTTTTTGGAGACAGAGTTTCACTATGTCACCCTCAGTAAAGTGCTGTGGTGTCACAGTTCACAGCAACCTCAAACGTTGGGGTGAAGCGATTCTCTTGCCTCAGCCTCCCAAGTAGCTGGGGCTACAGGCACTCACCACAGCACCCAGCTATTTTTTTGTTGCAATTGTCATTGTTGTTTAGCTGGCCCAGGCAGGGTTCAAACTCACCAGCCTGGGTGTATGTGGTAGGCACTGTAACCACTGTGCTACAAGCACCACGCCTCCCCTTCTTGAATTTAATTGAGTTTTTCTCTTGTATGGGCCGATACTTGTTACAACTTACAATTGAGTACATGGGATGCTTGTTTCTTGATTCTTGTGATACTTTACCTAGGAGAATGTTCTTCCTGAAATAAAAAAATAATTTACCATAAGGACATTTGTACACAAATATTTATTGCAGCTAAATTCATAATCACAAAGATGTGGAAACAACCCAAGTGCCCTTCAACTCGTGGATGGACTAACAAACTGTGGTATATGTACACCATGGAATACTATGCAGCCATCAAAAGGTGGAGATTTTATGTCTTTTGTAATAACCTTGAAAGACTTAGAGAAAATATTGCTTATTTTCACTCATATATGAGAGCTAAAAAAGTTGATCTCTTGTAAAGGTGTAGTGAAGAATGATAGGTACTACAGCCTGGGAACAATGAGTAGGGGGGGAGTAGATGAAGAGAGGTAAGTTAATGGGTACGAGCGTACATTTAGATAAAAAATAAAAAGTTCTATCATTTAACTTCTGAGTAGAATAACTATTGTTAACAAGGTGTTATATATTTCAGGGTAGCTAGAAGCAAGGACTTGATATGTTTCTAAAACATAGAAATCATGAATACCATGACTTTATAATTACATTTTTTTCTTTTCTGAGCTTTACTTTATAATTTTAATTTCTATCATGATCTCTTCTTGTACTCATTCTCAATGATCTAAGCAATATTAAAGAATTTTTAAGAATATATTTGTATTCAAAGTATAAAATTTACAACAAAATGTAAAAGTGCCATAGATCAGCATATCGTACCCCAAATGCATTAATGTATGCATGATCTACCTCTTTTTGATTTAATAAAAAAATATAAAAGCGATAGTAAAAACATACAAATTATTTTAATATATGTTCAAAGGATAACTTTAATATATTTTCAAAGGATAAATTTCACAGCTCTAGAATGAAGTTTAAAGTAAAAATGCTCAAAAATAACTATAATAAAAAGATATAAATAAGGCAACAGAAATATGAATGGGGGGAAGGAGAATGTAAAAATGGCCAATGAATCAATGAAGACATTAAAAGCTAAATTTTTTAATTTAGTGTCTTCAGACATGTTAAAATAACCACATAACACCACATAACAAAACCAATGTGATACAGAAAAGGCAGTTCTAGGGAGGTTCATAGCAATAAATGCCTGCACCAAAAGAAATAAGATTTTAAATAAACAACCTAAAATTGCATCTCAAAAAGCTAGAAAAAAAAAAAAAACAGAGTAAGCCCAAAATTAATAGAAGGGAAAAATGTCAGAGGACAAATATGTAAAATAAAGATAGAAAAACAGTACAAAATATCCATAAAATGAAGACTTGGTTTTTTGAAAGATAAAATTTGCAAATCTTTAGTAACATTGACTATGAAAAAAAGAGAGAAGACTCAAGTAAATAAAATAAAATTTTTTTTAATTTTGAACTGATACTATAGAAATACAAAGGATTATAAAAGATTATATACAACTGATACTATAGAAATACAAAGGATTATAAAAGATTATTATGAACAATTATAACTTAACAAAATGGATAACCTAAAATAAATGAATAAAGTCAGCATTACTCTGATACCAAACAGGATGCACAAAGGAAATAAAACTATAGGTCAATAATTGTGATGAATATAATGCTGAAATCCCCAAGAATATACTAATGGTTGAATTCATCAGCATATTAAAAACATAATTCACTATGAACAAGTGTGATTTATCTCAACATTGCAGGGATAATTCATTATATACATATAAATAAATGTGATACATCACATTAACAGAAAGAACAAAAACCATATGATCATGTCAATAGACACAGAAAAAGCATTTGACAAAATTCAACATTCCTTCACAATGAAAACTCTCAACAAATTAGGTAAACTGCCTACCTCAACACAATAAAGTCCATATATGACAAACTCACAGCTAGCATAATAGCAGGAAAAACATAAAAATGTATGCTCTATGATCTGGAGAAGACAAGGATGCCCACTTTCATCATATTCAGCATATTATTAGAAGCCTTAGCTAGAGCAATTAGGGAATAGAAAAAAATTAAGACGTCTAAATTGGAGAAGAGGAAGTCAAATTGTACCTGTTTGCAGATGACATCTTATAGATATAAAATCCTAAAGACTACCAAAAGACTTTTAGAACAATAAAGGAATTTCATAAAGTTGTAGAATAACAAACTAACATACAAAAATTAGTAGAATTTTTGTATGTTCTTTGTGAACTATCTGAAAAGGAAATCGAGAAAACAATTTACAATAGATACAAAAAATACTCAGAGAAAAATTAACAAAGGAATTTGGTAAATTTATTCTGAAATTTTTTAGTATCTACTGAAAACAATAAAACATTGACAAAAGAAATTGAAGAGAAAACAAATAAACAGAAAGCCCATGTTCATGGATTAGAAGGATTAATGTTGCTAAAAATGTGCATACTTCCCAAAGTGATTTACAAATTTAGTGCAATCCCTATCAAAATATCGATGACATTCATATAATAAAAACAGAGAAAAAAACTACTAATCCTGGAATCAGAAAAGACCCCAGATAGTCAAAGTGATCATAAGCAAAAGGACAAAGATGGATGTATCATAGTACCTGACTTCAAAATATACTACAAAGCTATAGTAATAAAAACAGGATGAAACTGCCATAAAATTAGACATATAGACCAATGGAACAGAAAGGAGAGCTCATAAGTAAATCTATGCAGCTATAGCCAACTGATTTTCATCTAGGGTGCCAAGAACATGCACTAGGAAAAGGATAGTCCCTTTATGGTGCTGGGAAAATTGTTTATCCATGTGCAGAAGGAAACTAGAGTTCTGTCTCTCACTACATAGAAAAATTGACTCAAAGTGAATTGAAGATTTAAGTGTGGAACTGAAAGCTATGAAACTACTTACTAAAAGACAACATAGGAGAATTGCTTCATGATATTGGACTGCTCAAGGATTTTTTGGATAAGACCTCAAAAGCACAGGCAACAAAAGCAGAAATAGACTAATAGGATTACATCAAAATAAAAAGCTCCTGCACAGCAAAAAAAAACAAGGAAGGACCTATAGATCAGGAGAAAATATTTGCAAACTGCACTATGCTAATGGGTTAATATTCAGAATATACTAAGGACTCAAACAACTCAATAGCAAAAAAAAAAAAAAACTGCAACAAAACAAGAAAAAGAAAGAATACATTTCTTCTAATCTTAAAATAATTTACATTAAAAAATAAGTGAAAATTATAATTAATATATATCAACTTTTAAATTAAAACTACCTTAAAAAGTGGAACTTAAAATATATTTTTGGAAATGTAATTAAATCTTATTAAATATTTTGCTAAGAATGAAACCTTTGTGATTCAGTTTAACACCCATTTAGTGTAGAGTATAAATGTCACACTTTACAACCACATATATAGAAATTTATGAGTAATATAAATAGTTTAATATAACAAAATATGTCTCAGCCACCATGTGCAACTGTTGTAAATACTGTATTAATTCATAAAAAACAACGTTTAGAAACACAAATTGGAACTTAAAGAGAGAAAATGGATATTTGGACACCCAGTGTGCAAATCTCAGCCACATTCATGTTATTTGAAAGGAAGAATTTAACAATTAATTTGCCATTTCTCTTAACTAAGTGCCTTTGCCACTCAAATTGCTCATACACTTTGAAGCATATCAGCTATGTCATAACCCACAATGCGTCCTACTATGGTACTTTACTGACACCAGAATGTTACTTATAAGGATGAGTATTTCAGGTTAGTAGTCACTCTGTGCCAAAGTGCAGAATTCTAAGTGTCATAGATGTCTACGTGTGTTTGTGTATGTATCTTGTCACCACTCTAATTAGAAGATAGATACCTGAAGATAGATAGAGATAGAGATAGAGAGATAGAGATAGAGAGATAGATATAATGAGTCCCTCTTATCCAGATATAATGGCAGCACTGCCTGATCTAAAGCAGTGGAAGTAAATGTAAACCTGTTTATCATGATATTTACTATTTTGATATAAAATTCACAGGTAAAAAATAATTTCTTCACTGGGGAAGATGCAAATGAGAAAAGCTGGTAACGGTTATGTGTAACATTTAAAGCTGTTACTCAGCAATAAGCTTTAGGTGAAGTACAGTTTATTTCTTTATAAAAAGTGTCATCAGCTGGGCAAGGTGGCTCAGGCCTGTACTCTTAGCACTCTAGGAGGCCAAGAAGGGAGGATTTCTCTGAGATCACAGGTTCAAAACCAACCTGAGCAAGAGCAAGACCTCGTCTCTAAGAAAAAAGCTAGGCATTGTGACAGGTGCCTATAGTCCCAGCTTCTCAGGAAGCCTAGGCAAGAGAATTGTTTGAGCCCAAGAGTTTGAGGTTGCTGTGAGCTATGACACCACAGCACTCTACCAAGGGCAACACAGTGAGACTCTGTCTCAAAAAAATGAATAAAAAACAAATAAATAGAACAAATGAGCCCATCTCAGTGTGAGCAAGGGACTTGAGTAGAATCTTCTCAATTCAAGAAGAAGAAGACAGGCGCATGGCCTACAGACACATGTATGTAACCTAATCATATCTACCCTCATATCAATCTGAAATAAATGAAAATAAATAATAAACTCAGACTTCTAGAGAAGCAAACTCAATAATGATTTTATTCTGATACCTGAATTTTATTTCATACAGCATGGTATGAGAAATAGAGGTATCTCTCAGATTACTCAACATTTAATAAAATCATAACATATAAATATGTGGTTAAGCAGATGCTGTCAATGTTTATAGGTGCCAATTTTTACATATCCTTGGTAACATTATTCATTCAGTTTTCTTATGTGTTTTTTTCCCACAAAACAATCCACTTTTCTTAAATAAGAATAGTTGCTAGCAGCTCAATTCTAATAAACAACCTACAATAATAAGTCAGTATGTGCCCATACAAGAGGAAAAGAAAGGATTACTTCAGAAACCAGATGTCAGCTTCAAGCTTCCAAAGATTTATTATAAACAGAAATGAGTAAAGAACATGAAAAATACTTTGGCACTGTTATTTGAATACCGAGCTAATGAAAGGCTATATTCACCATCAAATGTATGCTAACAACCAAACTGCCAGAAAATCTACTGTTTCAGAAGTGGTCTATGCCAAAACACAGACTACAATTATACATTAAAAAAAAAAAATGGTTAAACAAAATGTGAAACAGCAGGATTAACTTTCTACTGGGAAATCTGTTTCAGGATAATTGCATTGTGTTGTGACAAATAGGAAATATATGCAAATAATGAATTAGAAATCAATTTTGGATAAATAATGTTATAGAAGAAAAGAAATTCTCAGAGTAAAATTTGTAAATTAGCCATTAATGTGAACCACCTCTTTCGCTTTAATATTCATTTCAATAAATGTATGCATAATGTAAACTAATGATACATATGTAAACCCATTGTTATTAACCCTGAAGATGATTTTATCATTTTTCATTCTGGTCACTTTGCTATATGTACAAACACAAGGAAAAAGTATCTTAACGTTTTCATTCAAAATGGAGTTTTAGAAATACAAACCCATCTGGTAAATCTTTGTAATAAAATAAGTGTTCCGATGGGTCTTACTGATTTGTTTGTGTGTTGTTCTGGATGCCTTTGTTGTTGTTCTTGTTTTGAGCACCAACAAAGCAAGTGATATCATATAAAGTAACTTCATAACTTTTAATCACATATATTTCAAATCTCAAGTAGACTAGTAAGACAATACACTTGGAAGGTCCTATTACATTACACAGTAGTGTGGAATGAGGAGATGCTACATTTATTTTAAGAGAGAGGGGGAAAAAATCTGTATTTCATTTGTTACACTGCTAACTTCACTTTAGGTAATTGCATTCAGCTTTATTATTGCCCAGAGCAATAACTGATTGTTAGTTATTGAAGTCTGAAATGATTTTCTCATTTCCCAGGGGAATCTAGAGATTTACATGGTGCACAGCAGTAACTAATAGATATAATCTGGTCATAATGTAGCCATATAATGTGTTATTTACTTGTGGAGAACATAGATGTTCAACATTTTAATATTTTCTCAAGAAGAAGGACACATTTTACTCAAGCTATATAAACATTAGCTGTGTACTGCTCTACCTTTTAAACACTATCAGAATATCCACAATATTTTTAAAATCCTTACCAGAAATAATGATATATTGTTAGAATCTTAAAAATCATACACATATATATGAATTTATCTGGTCTAAAGATAGTTTTTCCTTTTTTTAACTTGGAGACTTTTCAAGAACAACTTTATATTCTTTTATAATTATAGCATATTTCTAAAATTTGTGACTAATTATGGGATTTAACATATAATCAAAGTAAGATAATATTATAAAATAAAGTTAGTAGTTGGTTAATTTGTAAGTACCTCATATGTAAGTAATTTAGTGTGGTTAATTTGTAAATATGTTTCTTTTTCTAAGAATAGACTATTTCCCCCATTATACATTTTTGATTTACACTTTGCTAACTCCTTACTCAGAAAGTAAATAAGCATAAGCTTGCTCTACTTCTTTATCTTATTAGTTTAAAACTTGTAGCTTGAATCCAAATTAGGAATGGCATACACATAAACCCAGGACAGTGGAGAAACAGGCAAGTTCCTGTCAAGATCTTTACTTTTGTTGTGTAGGATGCTATCTTTCTTTGTAACATGAGAGTATTGGCATGCTCTCATTCTGTGCAAAATCTACATGAAATGCAAATTTATTGCACATGAATCTTGAATAAATAAAATTCTAAAGCAGCATAGTGTAATAGGGGCAAATGTTTTATTAAAGGAGGTTTTCTTTTCCTTTCCTTTTTTTTTTTTTTTTCTATTCAACTGATATAAATGTTTTATGAAGGTTTCAGAGTATTCCTCCTGGAAACATTATGGGGCCTGTACTTTTCACAAAGCAGGAGAGATTTTTGCATCTTACTCCCATTAACCCTAATGAGTGTTACCCATAAAACACCTTATGCATCAGAAACAAAAACATCTCTTTTACAAATAAAAAATAAAACTACATAAAACAAAACTTCCCCAGGCTATTCATAGAGATTTATATTCCTCAGAACTGAAATTAATATGTATAATTTATGCTAAAAATGTACTAATTCTTCTACTAATTCTGAAAATCCTCACTCAAAACTGATGATCTTGAATGCTTCTTAGCAAAGATTGACTAGCAAAGAGGTTCAGTAAGGAGTCATGTTACTCAGACTATAAAATATAGTATAAAGTCTTACCATAAATAATTTAAACTAGAATGCAGTCATCGCACAAACGAATAAGGTACACTTTGCAAAGCAAAGCCCCTAATTTTAAAAAAGTGTTTTCTACTTGCTAACTCAAAAAAGACAAATTTTCTTTTTTCCATGCATTCTGCAGCATTATCACCGAATGTTTAAACCAGGAGTATTTTGTGTAGAAAGGTGAATGTAAAATGCACATTTGGCCTCATTAATAACTATTTTTTTAATCTAGTCTTGAGAAAACAGATCTACCAACAACTGAGCAAAGTTTGCTTTTGCTTCTCATTTTGCTGAGGTCTAATGCAAAGGATTTACAAAATGTGCCTCAGAAATATTCACTTGTGTATAAAACCCCATCGAGTTTATAAAACACTTTTAAATTCAGGTCTTATTTTTGAAATGCAAATCCTTACAACAATCTGGGAAAGGCAAGACAGGATGAGGAAGACTTTATGAGGGAAGAAATGTCTAAGCTGGGTCCTAAATGCTGCCGTCAGCCAGGCAGTGGGTGCTAGGAAAATGGATGAGGATGAAAAGAACAGAGGGAGGTAATCCCAGAAGCAGCAGCAGGGGCAAAGGCCCAGGGTTGGGCACGTGGCACATCAGGAGATGAAATACAGCTATGGCAAAGATAGAAGGCTAGTAAAAAAAAGTCCCACCATGGAGGGAATGGGTAGGAACTTTATAACATATTTATATGATGTGCTGTCATGCAACAATTATAAACAAACTAGCTATCCACAGAATTTCATAACTTCAAATTCAGTGAGATAACAGGCTACAGAATAATATATTTACATAGATATCATTTTTAACATTTATGTAAAGTTAAAAAATACATAAAACAATACTGATTTTTTTATGGTTAAACACAAATGTAGTACAAAATACAAACAGGAGGCAAAAGAATATATACGAACATCAGGAGGCTATTGCTCTGGGGAGGAATAACATTCCAGGTATTTGACAAGTCCTGATAAATGGTTCTCTCCTTCACTTGCTTCAAGGCTAAGTAACAAATAAATAAGTACAGATAAAATACAGCACCTAGAGATCAAAATATCACCTCTGTTATGATCAAGTCTAGGCCGAGGGATGTGACTTAGGACTGTAACAGAATAGGCTTCTCAAGATCGGAAATAGACACAGTTGTCACTACTGTCACACACAGCTCTGCACTTAACACAGACCCCCTCTTACAGAAGCAGAGGTTCTCTTTCTGAAATTGATGTTGTGTCCTTGGGGAGCAGTGATTCCCGCGGGCATGCATATTTGCAAATAAGGAGGAGCCACATGCCCAGATCCAGTTTCTTCTCCCAGACTCCAAACTTTTACCAGCAGGGTGAAAGGCTCCTGCTCATAAGAGAGGCAAGAGGCTGGGGAGGCCAGGATTGGAGTCACCTCCACAGAGGAGCAAACAGCCAGACTGGGCAGCAAATGTTTCTCCTCTAACGGTTTAAAAATAACTTACAAAGGCAAGCTTCCTGGAGCAATGATAGGGATCTGTTCTGCTCTCTGTTCATACATTACAAACACCCAGAAGACTAGCTAGCTCCTATTAGGTGCTCAAAACATATTTGTTGAATGAACAACAATCTTATTTCTTGTAAACAAAGAAAATGTGTTGTATAGAGACACAATGGAATACTATTCAGCCTTTAAAAAAATTCTGTCACGTGCAGCAACATGTATAAGCCTGTAGGACATTATGTTAAGTGAAATAAGCCAGGTACAGCTGATCTCGCTTGTATGTAGAATGTGAAGAAGTCAAAGTAATAGAAATAAAGAGTAGGGTGGTGGCTACCAGAGCTGGGGGCTGCGGGTGGAGGCAGGAATGCAGAATAGGAAGGTACAAAGTTTCCGTTAGGCCGGACAAATCTATTACACAGCCTGGGATTATAGTCAATGTATTCTATATTCCAAAATAGCTAAAATAGTATCCTTTTCATGCTTTCACCACGCAAACACACAAAACGCATGTGAGATGATTTTTATGTTACTTAGTTGATTCTATCATTCCATAATGTACACACGCACCAAATGTTATGATTTATGTTAAATGCATACAATTATTCTTTGTCAACTAAAAATAATTTTTAATGATCTAATAACAGAATGTTAGCCCTCATTTATTTTTGTGGGTGTTTGTTTGAGACAGAGTCTCTGTTGACCCAGTTAAAGTGCAGTGGCATCATCATAACTCACTGCGACCTCAAACTCCTGGGCTCAAGGCAGCTTCCTGCCTCACCTCATTTATTTTTGATGAAGGGTACATGGGTTTTATAATACTTGCTTCATTCTTTCTCTAAGTTTGAAGTATTTCCATACAAAAAGTATGAGGCTGGACGTATCTTGGTAGTAAAGGAGGGCTAAGCCCAGGTTTTGAAGGCACTTGAATGCCTTATATGTGGGTTAGAGCCTAAGAACAACTAATAAAAAAATTATTGAAGCCACTACTGTGGAATTTAAGAGTCTGAGGTCCACTTCCCAGGTTAAAGATCATTTGTGACAGGAAAGAGAAGAGAGTAAAACTGGTGAAGAAAAAGTTTGGCACCAACTATGGTACTATTTTTGCACCCTTCCCATTCTGTTTCTTGGCGTGTACTTATGGAAAAAAATCCTTCGTCATGGAAACCATGAGTAGAGGAAAGATGTCGCCCTTTCAGAGCATCTGATTTCAAATAGGTGTTGGGACAAAAATTCTGTTAAAGTACCCAGAGCCCAGTTTCTGTGTGATTTAGTTTTGCTAGAAACTGTTTGCCAATAGCCAGTATTCCAGCAGGGCTGGGAATAAGAATCTGGCCATTTAATAGAGTTCTTTTACCCCCAAAACAAGGAAGGTAGGTTTTGCTAGTAAAATCAGTTGTGAAAAGTGTATAACTTTGTCAATTAGTATGAAAAGCTTTACAAGTAAGGTTAAGGTTGCTTAACACAAGCCTCACTGGCACTGCATTTAAACAGCTGGTTTTCAGAGAGTCCCAACAAGCGCCCTCACACTCACACGTACTCACACAGTGACGCCTGCAGAGCCTTGCTCATTCCTACCCTCCCTGAGCCCCACACTTAAAATACATCTAAATGCATTAGCCAGTCTCGGCTGCCTCTAAGCAAATTGGGGAACACAGAAGGCTACAGTGCTAAGACCATATGGGACAAAGGCATCAACGTTTATAAAAGAAGATATTTTTAAAAACAAAGTTAGTGGACTCTTGGGCAGTAACAAAAATGGAGAGGAATTATTTTGGATGGTGTAATGTATGTTTGTATGTGTGTGAGTGTGTGTCTAGATTCCCTAGTGTTCCCCACTTCTTATTCACTCCTTTCCTTCTTCCTGAATTTTTGATCATTTAGATATTCAGAAGTTTCTTTTTTTTTTTCCAATTTTTTTTATTAAATGATAGCTGTATACATTAATGCAAACATGGGGTACAGTGTAGTGTTTTCATATACATTTTGAAATACTTTCATCAAGCTGGTTCACATAAATTTCATGTCATTTGCATAGTTATTGTGTCAAAACATTTACATTCTAGTTCTAGAAAAGTTCAATTGTACCCTTGTTAGACAGAAATATAGGTGATCTTTCCGGTCACCCTCCCACCACCCAGCCACCCTTCTCCCCTCCCCTTCCCCACCCCCTCCCCATATTCTTGGGCTAGAATTAAGTTGTTTCTTTCATTTGAGAAGTATAAAGATTATCTTCACGGGAGGATCACATAGAGAAGCAAAATGATCATGAACTGGTCCTTCACACATTTCTCCGTAGGAGCTAGTATGGCAGAGTGAGGAAGAGAACAGGCTCTGAAGTCAGGGTGCCTCTAACAAAAGCCTGATCTCAGCACTCACCAGCTGTGATTTGACCTGAGCAGGACGTTGAATCTCTCTGAGTTTCTTCATCTGGTAATGGGGCTAATTAACAGTCACTAACTTGTTGAGCAGGGACATTAAATAAATTCATTTTTCCAGATAACTTAGCTGAGTCTGTAATACATGGTTAGCAATCAATACATGTCAGTAAATGGGTTGTTGACACTGTAAGTTATTATTAATAATAATATGACTTTGCATACTTAGAGCATGCCCACTCTCAGCCATAGGTATGTAACACCAAAACACAGGGGTAACAATGAAAACATTGAATAACTAACACCTTGATTTAAGAGCATGGTTCTTGACCTCCTCATTTAGTTAATTCAGTGAGGCAACTAATTATTTTACTCTGTGTTGATAAAGCTTCACCTGGTGTATCCCTAGAGCCTAAAGTCCTGTTTTCATTTCATCTACTTTGCATAATGCATAAATAGTAGTATTATCTACTATTAGTTAAAATGTAGGGGATGAAAATGATAATACTCTTGTTTTGGTTCCAGTTTTGTCCACATGCTGCTCATGTCTCTTAAGAAAACTTAAGTCTTTTGAGAATAATCCACCATTTTATTTGGTATAAAGAGTGCTCAAGTCATCATCTGCCAAAGAAGCCACATCAGATGCTGGAAGTAGGTGTTAAAAGTAAATATTAGCAATGTAATAAACGTCCTGTCGAGGGAACCCCAAAGGCAGCTTCATTGTGGGATTCCAGGTCTCTGCCACCATGGTCTCTCCCACCCAACCCTGCTATCTTGGCCACAGCCATTTAACTGGGGTGGGCACCTAACTCCAGAGCAGCCAAAGGCTTTTGAGATGGCCCAACACAAGAATCTTACCTCCTAAAGACACTGACCTCTGAACTAATCAGATCTTCCTGGGTGGGACTGAATAGGGACACAGAGAGAGGTTGCTTGGTGGTCATGCAAATAGAAGAGAAAACATACCTAGGGAAACCCAAACAGGTCAGAATCAGATGTGGGCTGAGGAGGGATGGGCTATGAGCCGCAGAGGAAGCAATGAGGTAAATCAATAGCCACGTTGGCTTTCAAAGGCTGCCCTTCACTTGCCACAAGACCTGGTTGTTCATCGGTTCCTATTCTTCCTTAAAACAGTTGTTTCCATGCTTTCCTTGAAGATTGGCTAAGATTCCTGGGTTTTTTTATTTTACAGGATTGCCTGCATGAAGTGACCTGAATTAATTTCTGTTGCTTGCAAACAAAGGACCTACGTAAAAATTAAAATAAAACAAGAATTGATTATTTTTGGACTTAAAATATGTACCACACTAATGCAGTTTATTAGTACATCTATGCTCAGTAGTGAAAAAATCACATTTACCCTATTTCAATCCTGGGCAACCTTTTACATTCTACAGTAAGATCTTTTACATTTGCTTTCCGTGCCTAATCTATGGGGGACCTCTAAATATATTTCCATAAATAGTCTACATTTTATGCACGTGAATAGTTACAACTCATTAGCCATTTTATTCTAATTTTATATAGTGATAATATTATAGATTTTTAAAACTGTTCTTGTTTGCATTGATTACCTTGTGGAAATTTAAAAATGTAGGCTTTCTACAAATAATATTGTGTTATAACTCATAAATAGGAAAAATGATTCACATCAGTTATTAAAACATATGTATATATATATTAGACAAATAGTATCAGGAATCACAGCTGAATTTTTGTTTATTTACTTTACTCTCTAGATATTATTCTATTTAAATATCTCGTGTTTTTGCTTTGCTGTATGCAATGTATGTGAGTGTTTTATTGTTAAATAACAAATATTAAATAGAAAAACAAAAACACACTATTAGACTATGTGTTGTCCAAGTGCTCTCCTAGCCTTCTACAGCTTTCTGCCTGTTCAATTCGCCCCTTGGGTCTGCTTGGGAGTGTCCCTCAATAGAGTGTAACCTCTAGAGCAGTGGTTCTCAGCCTGTGGGTTGCAGCCCCTTTTTAACAATGAAAATACGTTGCAGCATTAGAAGGTTGAGAACCACTGAGTCTAGGGGATGTCTTTGCATCTTATATCCCTTGCATTATGAACACAGTAGACATCCAATAAATATTTGTTAAATCATACAAAAAATAATTAACAATGTATATATAATGAATTCTTAAAGAATTATAAATGACACATTTACTTGTATGCCATTCCAACAACCAAATGCTCCATTGAAAATACACTTCTTAAGTCATTGTTAGATTTCTGGTCATTATGCTCTAAAGCTGGTGAAAGCAGTGGAATATTGCACTGTTTTACCCCAGAAAGAGGAAGGAAAGTGATCAAAATTTGTCATCGGAAGTATAAATTAATAAGGCATTATAACATCCTTTGAAACCTAACAGGATGTACACTTCCTGTGGCTATGAATTCAATTATTGCTGATCATTTTGATATTAGAGACCTTTGATATTGGAAGATTGAAAGCATAGAAAAACCCGTCTTTGTGTGCCCTTTCTCTCTGTGCATTTAATATGGAGCACTAGACTCGCTCCACTTCATGCTGATGGAGGTGGAAGGGGGAGACGGAGGTGGAAGCCTGCCACTGAATTTGAATTATGTAGGGAACATAGCCGTGTTGTACTGTCTTGTCAATATCTCCTTCCAGCTGGTGCTGACATAATTAGGCACATCAAGCACAGAAGAAGACATTTTAAATTCAAAGCTCTGTTCCAAGTCCTGTGAGTAGCTATGAAAGGTGCCTGAAGTAATCAATAACACATGGTAAGGTGTGCAGTTCTAGTGGGTTATCCACCCACCTCGGGTCTATTATAAGACACGGAGAAGTAGAAAAGCCAAGATTTCTAACTTCTTAAAGAGTAGCCTTGTTTAAAGAGTTTGACTTATTAGAGTTTGTTTTCTTTAAAGAAATACATTTAAACTTTTACCACTAGTATGAAATGGATAAATGTGAGCTCCCTGAACCTGGAATTTCACTGCCTTTGTTCTCTACTGTACATACTCCTGGGATCTAACGGGTTGTGTGTCACCTAGTAAGATGCCAATATGTGTCTTAGGGAATTAATATATAGATGGAGAGTCCTGGTCTTCCTTTTCCTTACCAGTAGGGTGAGAATGTATCATACATTATGGGATTGTTATGTGGATTAGAAGTATATTAGATAAAACATACATACCACTCATGTACTCATAGAGTGAATACATAATAATTGTAATCACATAGTTATAAGTATAATTGAAATTATAATAGGGCATATTTATAGTTTGCCTTTTACAAAAATAGCTTGGGCTTCTGTCCCTCCCTGTCTTGCTTGACTCTCTCCAGCCCATTCCTTCCCCCCTGGAAAATCCTCTATTTTTCATAGATTTATTTTATAAAACAGTTTAGTTTTTGTCTTTAAATTTGTCTTTAAAGTTCATTGCTTGCCACTCTCTAAAAGACTTATCAAAGTATTTTTCTAAACGAAGACAATTGTCTCCCGAGAAAAATTTTGGTGCCAACTGAGATTAATTTTTTACCCACTTCGGATATGTAATTTCCACTGTCATTCATAGAAAGTTCTGTCACAGTTGAAAAAAGATACCATATGGAACAAGGTCCGTAAATACCTTCCTACAGCATGTGGGGGTATAAATTTAGTTTGTGATCCAAAAGATTGTAATAATCTAAATGGTTGTTTTCAGACTTCAAGGTAAAATTCTAGTGGTCCTGAGAAGTAATTGAGAAATTAAATGTCTTGGCCCTTAAACACTAGCACTTTTATTCGTTTAATAGATATGTATTTGTTTGGGATGGAATTTTCATGCTTAAAAAAAAACCTGATTATCACCACACTAAATAAACTAGAGGAATAATTAGAAAAGTATCATTCAAAAAAATTCCATGGCATGAAGTATTAGCAGAAGATAGAGTGGTGGTTAGTGGCAATAAACTTTCAACTATTTACAGTATTCTTCAAGATACAATCTAAGTCATAATCTGGGGCCGGCTATTGTGCAAATGCATGTGATTTTGTGACATGTCATCTGTGCATACCACCCACACATGACTTTAACCAATGCTACAGAGTGACAGCTTGTAATGTGACCTAAAATGGTTTTTGCCTAATAGCTATTTTTTTAATTCAGGACATTGCAGAGATACACACATTTTAATTACATTATTTGCTTTTGTATACTTTGAAAGTCAAAGTTATAAATGTGTCCTTTACCCAGAATACGTGCATCACACCTGATAGGTGTGAGTTTACCCTAATCCTGCACCCTAGAATATGTCATCACACCTGATAGGTGTGAGTTTACCCTAACCCTGCACCCT